>NW_027527951.1:4282425-4289850 GCF_008692635.1 Crocuta crocuta
CCTCCCCTGCTCATGCTGTCTCTCTCTCTCTCCTAAAAATAAAAAAAAAAAAAAGTACTCATCTCACCAGGGTACAAAAAGGTTTCTTCAGTATGCTAGAGAAATCATAGAAGCACAGCAATTGTGGGATTTAAGCTATTTCCTTCTAAAGGCAGATATTCACTAGTATTAAAAAATGATCAAAAAAATCTGTCAGAACTTTTAATAAGCATTCTATGATCGTGTTTGATTTGACCCAAATAAAGATTATAGTTAGAAAACATCACATGCGACTAAAAGAATCCTCAGGAAAAAAATGGATGACTTTCTTTAAACTCCTAGAAGCCCGGGAAATACTGAAATGTGGTCTCTTGTTTCAAGAATCTAGCACGTTTCCCCCCTTTTCAGTAGGATATTTTCCCACCGCTTTCCTGAAGCACTCTTCACCTTTTTCCGTGATTTCTCAAAATGTACTGTTGGTACTTTAGAATCACACCTTTATGCCTTTTTCAGACCTTGAGATGTGATTCATCTGAGCCTAGGTGTTTAGAAGCCTCATTGGTGGGTTGTGTGCAGGTTGGACTGAAGGAAATAGGACCTAGACAGGCCATGCAAGACAGACCGAGATCCCAGGTTGAGAGTGGAGGTGGGGAGACAAAGGATGCATTCGGGAGACACTTTACTGCTAGAATCAAATTGACCGGTTTATACACTGGAGGTGGGTGGGGAAAGACTGGAAGAAATTAACGTCAACTACAGGGTTCCTAACTTGGGCCAGACAGCGAACAGCAAAGTCATTGTGAGTCATCATATATCGTGAAAGTTTAAAAGGGCGAGTTTAAAAGACTACAGAATTTAGAAACTATCCATTCATTTGGGAACACCACTGCCCTTTGGCCTAAGGCAGTTCTTATCAAATTTGGTCTTGTTGTAGGGGTTCAGATTCGAGGGGTACACTAACAACTAAAAGCTTAAAGACAGACAAGGACTATTTGACTCAGAGACACAAAGCCAGGAAACTATGCCGCTGCCTTGCCCACATAAGCATGCTCTTTTTTCTTTTTCTTTTTCCGGTGTCTGGACTGTAAATGTCTTCAGAACAGGAATCATGGGTTTC
This sequence comes from Crocuta crocuta, assembly GCF_008692635.1. Taxonomy (NCBI): domain Eukaryota; kingdom Metazoa; phylum Chordata; class Mammalia; order Carnivora; family Hyaenidae; genus Crocuta; species Crocuta crocuta. The sequence goes on from NW_027527951.1 coordinate 4,283,522, forward strand.
ATTTTGTATCTTTATGACATTATAACCCCCATCTATCTGGTACAAAGCAAGTCCTCAGTAAATATTTAGTACATTATGTGTAACAGAAAATAGTCACAGCCCCTGTGACTGTGTGACTAGCTACAGTTCTGGTTGAACTTATTTTTCTGTTGTGAAATGATGATGGTTTGGGAAAGTCCATTCTCTGGAGCCACATGAGATGCGTAGTCATCATAGACAAGCAGGGCGCTTGCATAATTAGTCACTACTGCTTTATGATTATGCTAATCCCTGCTGCTCACGCGGCACACCATCTCTGCACATAATCTGGTGGCTCTCGGGATCCCACAGACGGGAAGGAAGCTTGAATGAGTGCAATAAAAGACGAAAGCTTTAAAATTGGAAGAGACAAATTAATACCATAAACATGCTAAATCTCATGCTGTATACTTTACAGATAATATTCTTCTTTTTAAGTTTATTGATTGATTTTGAGGAGGGGGGGGAGCAGAGGGAGAAAGAGAGAGAATCCCAAGCAGGCTTGGCGCCATCAGTGCAGAGCCTGACGCCAGGCTTGAAGTCATGAACCGTGACATCATGACCTGAGCTGAAATCGAAAGTCAGATGTTTAACTGGCAGAGCCACTCAGGCACCCTTTTAAATTTCTCGTTAGACCATTAGTAGTATGTTATTCTTTTAATTTACAGATAGAAACACAGGCTCACAAAGCTTTAGTCACTTGCCGAGAGCCACCCAGGGAATAGTTGGTAGAGTCAGAGTTTAAACCTGGTTCCCTCTAGCTCAGAATCAGATCCCTCAACCAATCCTATCCGATTACCTCCCCCAAAGACTTCTCCCAGATGGAAAGGAAGCTGGTGGGAAGATGGCACTCACCAACAAGGATACTTTAGCTTGGGTGTTAACTTGGGACAGTAGATAATCCAGAGTTATACCCAGTTCTGAGTGCTTAAAATAGTATGAGAGTGAAGAAGGGGGTGAGTACTGGCTGGCAATGCTGGCCAAAAATGACCTAGAGAAAGACACTAGTCATCTAGAAAGAGATCTTTTCTTTTTGGTCTTGTTTTCCTCTTTAGCTCCTAATGAAGACAATTTGAAAAATGCTGAATAGATCTACGCTCACCTGGGTATTTCAGCTCACAGGATTATATACCCTGGAGGAGCCCTGCAATGGAGGCAGGAAGTGGCCATTGTGAATATCAGAGAAAAAAAGCTGGAGGGGAAAAATTGAGGTGGGGAGAGCCCAAAAAGCTGTGACTGTGGGACATTCTCCCCACACATGTCCTGCCATGGTCACCCTGCTCTGACTGGAATGGCCAACCGGTTTTAGATGTGCGTGATGGAGACTTGGCTGAGTGAGTTGAGAAAGAGACAACTTTCCACCAGCAACAGGTAAGTCACTATTTTCCATCTTCGCAAGGACAGAGCAAGAGATGGTATGAATTCAGACATATATGAATTAAGGTAGACTTAATGAAATTGTCTGATAGAGAGCTTTTCTAACGACCTGAAATTAGGGACTAGGACTTTGTAGAATTAGGAATGAACCAGTGGTATAGATTTAGAAAGTCACAACATATTAGATCTAGAAGGTGTCTCATAAATAATCTACTTCGTTTTCATCAGAGTACGCTAATAATAATGAAAAGTAAAGACGAATCTAAATGCCACCTGTCTGTGGGCTACTATGCAACAATTAAAATTTATAGTCTGCAAACTGCATAACTTCACTGGAAAGGCTTAAGATATGAGCATGATAAGACATTATAATGATGATAGTCAAAACCAAAGTAATATATTCATTTTACAGATAAGGAAAGTGAAGCTGGATCTTTGGAAATTGGATATGGTTTCTCATCTATCAGGGATTAGAAAGAGACTGTTTGAAAGTTTGGCTTTCATCCTTATCATTCAAGGTCATTTCCTATCTGTCTTTTATAGGCTAGGTTGTCTTCCTCCTCCCCTCTTTCACCCTTCTAATGTCTTCTTCTCTGACCTGCAGAATCAATTTTACATTGTTTATATTCTTAGAGAAATTTATATATGTCCTCATTTTCAAAAAAGTATTAAAAATAGATGCCCAGGAATGGAAAGGTGATTTTAACATAAGCAAATCAATTAATGTAATACATTACAGTATAAGAATAAAGGAAAAACATTCACATGATCTTCTCAATTAACACAGAAAAAGCCATTGACAAAATCCAATACCCCTTCTTGATAAAAATATGCAGAAAACTGGAAAAGAAGGGAAGTACCACAACATCAGAAAGGGTATTTGTGAAGAACCCATAGCAGGCATCAAACTCAGCGGTGAAAGAGCGAACCTTCCCCTTGAGATCAGGCAGAGACGAAGATACTACTTTTACCTCCGCTATGCACCATTGCACTGAAAGTTCTAGCTAGAGAAATTAAGTAAGAAAAGCAAATAAAAGGCACATAAATGAATAAAGAAGAGTTAAAATGATCTCTATGTGCAGATGACACGGTTCTATATACCTATGTAGATGAAAGAATCTACAAGAATCCACAAAAAGCTACAAGAGCTAATAAGTGAATTCAGCAAAGTTGCAAGGCATGAGATTGACACACAAAAATCAGTTATGTTTCTACACACTACAATGAACAATCTGAAAAATTAAGAAAACTATTTTCCTGTTTTCTATTTACAATATCATCCAAAAGCATGAAACACCTAGGAATAAATTCACCTAAGAAGGAGAAAGGCTCATAAGCTGAAAACTATAAAACACTGCCTAAAGTAACTAAAGAACAACTAAATACATGGAAAGATATACTGTGTTCATGGATTGGAAGACTTAATATGGTTAAGATATCAGGACAACATAAAGTAATCTACAAATACAATGCAATCTATGTAAAAATTCCAGTGGACTTTTGTGCAGAAATGGAAAAGCCAATTCTTTTTTCTTTTTTTGTATTTTTTAAAGTTTTTATTTTAATTTCAGCATAGTTAACATACCGTACTAGTTTCAGGTGTACAATATAGTGATTCAACACTTCTATACAATACCCAGTGCTCATTACAGCAGGTGTCCTTAATCCTCATCACCTATTTATTTTTAAATGTTTTATTTATTTCTGAGAGAGAGAGAGACAGCGTTAGCAGAGGAGGGGCAGAGGGAAGGAGATACAGAATCTGAAATAGGCTCCAGGCTCTGAGCTGGCAGTCAGCACAGAGACTGATGTGGGGCTTGAACCCATGAACCATGAGATCATGACCTGAGCCGAAATCGGATGCTTAACCGACTGCACCACCCAAGCGGCCCCCCATCACCTATTTAACCCATCCTTCCCACCTCCCTCCCCACTGATAACCATCTACAGTCAAGAGTCTGTTTCTTGATTTGCCTCTGTCTTTTTTTCCCTTTGTTCCTTTGTTTTGTTTCTTAAATTCCACATATGGGTGAAATCATATGGTATTTGTCTTTCTCTGACTTATTTTTCTTAGCTTAATACTCTCTAGCCCCATCCATGTCGGTGCAAATGGCAAGATTTCATTCTTTTTATGGTTGAGTAATGTTCCATTGTATATATTCACCACCTCTTCTCTTATACATTTATCAGTCGATGGAAAGACACTTGGGCTATTTCCATATCTCAGCTATTGTAAATAATGCTGCTATAAACTTAGGAGCATATATATCCCTTCGAATCAGTAGTTTTGTATTCTTTGGGTAAATACCCAGTTGTGGCAATGCTGGATCATAGGGTAGTTCTATTACTAACTTTTTTAGGAAATACCATCCCGTTTTCCTCAGTGACTGCACCAGTTTGCATTCCCACCAATAGCACACAAGGGTTCCTTTTTCTCCACGTCCTCTCCAACACTTGTTGTTTCTTGTGTTGTTGATTTTAGCTATTCTGACAGGTGTGAGGTGGTATCTCATTGTAGTTTTGGTTTGTATTTGCCTGATAATGAATGATGTTGAATGTCTTTTCATGTGTTTGTTGGCCATCTGTATATCTTCTTTGGAGAAATGCCTATTTATATCTTCTGCCCATTTTTAATGATGTCATTTGTTTGCAGGGTATTTTAGGTACTAATCCTTAATTGGGTATGCCATTTGCAATATCAGAAAGCCAATCCTTAAGTTCACATGAAATTTCAAGGGACCCTGACTGCCCAAACAATCTTCAAAAGAAGAACAAAGTGGGAGGACTTACATTTTCCAGTTTCAAAACTCACCAACCAGATTCAGCAGTCAAAACAGCGTAGTTCTAGTATAAGAATATATTTATGGACCCATGGATTAGAACTGAAAATCCAGAAAGAAGGCTATGCATCTATAGCCAATTGATTTTGACAAGGATGCCAAGACCATTCAATGGGGAAGAATGTCCCAATGGACAACTGGATATTCACATGCAAAAAAATAAAGTTGGATCCTGACCCTCCACCATATATGAAAATTAACTCAAAATGTGTGAATGACTTAAATATAAGAGGGAAAACCATTACACTTGTAAATGAAAACATAAGGGTAAATCTTCACGACAATTGGATTTGACAGTGAATGTAACATCTAAAGCAAGGGCAACAAAAGAAAAAATAGATACACTTTGCTTCATCAAAATTAAAAACTTTTGTGCATTAAGTGATATTATTAAAAAAGTGAAAAGATAACCTAACAGAATGAGAGAAAATATTTTTAAGAATGAGCAAAGCACTTGAATAGACATTTCTATAAAGAAGATCTACAAATGGCCAACAAGCACATGAACAGATGCTCAACATCATTAGTTATTAGGGAAATCCAAATCAAAACCACAGTGAGGCACCACTTCGCACCCACTAGGATGATATAATGATAGTGATAATACCAATAACAAGTATTGGCAAAAATGTGAAGAAATTGTAACCTCCCAACACTGCTGGTGAGAATATGAAATGGTTTAGTTTCTGTGGAAAACAGTTATCAGTTTCTTAAAAAACTAAACATAGAATTACCACATGACCCACCAATTCCACTTTAGGATTGAAAACAGATATCCAAACAAGTACACGGCACACATGTTTATAGCAGCGCTAGTCACAAAAGCCCGAAGGTGGGAACAACCTAGATGTCCTCAGTGAATAAACTAATGGTGGTACGTCCATACAGCAGATTATTATTCAACTGTAAAAAGGAACCAATGTCTCAATGTGTATGAACCATGAAAACATTATGCTAACTGAAAGAAACCAGGCACACACACAAAAAAACCCCCACATACTGTATGATTCAATTTGTATGAAATATCCAGAAGAGATAAATCCATCAGGACAAAATGCAGACTAGTCGGTTGACTGGGGCGGGAGGATCGGGGGCAGAAATGGGAGAAATTCCTTAAAAGGGGTTTCCGCTTGGAATGATGGAAATGTTTTGGAAGGAGGTAGAGATAGTGGTTGCAAAACATTGTCAATGTACTAAATGACGCCAAATTATTCATTTGAAAATGGCTCGTTTTATATCATGTGAATTTCACCTCAAAAAATGATTTAAAAGAGAAAGTAATATATGTTACCCAGGGTCAGAAAATTAGAGTGAGTTGAAACCCACCTTCAAGGGCAGTACATACATTTGTCAATGGACGTTTCCACGTTATATTATTTGCTTACATAAACACTGTTTCTGCTATTTGGGGAACTTTCTGCGGCTCCAGCTCTTACCACAGGATTCAATCATAAAAATAACTGATTGGATGGAGGCCAATTGTCTGAGCTCCAGGCAACCTGTCCCAGTCCTGAAAGAACGTGATTAGCGCGCCTTCTGGTGGTCAGCATACAAGTGGCAGCAAGCCCTTGGTACAGTATTAACCCCTGAGGTTAATTTCTGTTTTTTCTTTAAGCTCATGTGCTTTTGGTCACGGGTCATGAATACAAGGATCAAGGTTAACGCATTTTTGAAGACCCCAAGTTCTAAAATAACAAATACTCTGTTTTCTTTTGGATGCCCGAGGAGAAGCAGAAAGCTTTCCGGCTAACACCTAGTAGGAGCGACAGTGGAGGGAAATGGGTAGCCGTGCGGGTAAGGAGGGAGAGCAAACATCAGGGGGTGCATACCCACGCTGGCCCATCTCCTTTCCCTCAGAGTGGGCCCCCCTCTCTAAGCGAGCCCCAGCCCCCCTCTGCTGTCCCAGCCAGCCTGGGAAACCTCGCGCCGCCCCGCCCCTTACGCTGTGATTCCCTCCTGGCCTCAGAGTCCAGTGCAAAACATTCACTTACTTGGAGATGGAGACTTTTTCTCTGCAGACTTCAAGAAAGCAGCTGGTGGAAGAGGTCTGTCTACAGACATAAGCTTGCTGGAAGGAAACCCAAGTTTATCTTT
>NW_027527951.1:4290085-4297163 GCF_008692635.1 Crocuta crocuta
AGTTTATCCGTGCATGGATCAACGTCACCTGCCCCCCCCCCCACCCCCCACCGGGCCACCACTTCTGTCCGAGGGCCATCTTTGGATTCTAGGATCTCTTGTAGCAATTCTGCAACAACACTATCACCGCTCCAGCTCTTCTAGAAAGTAGCTCTGGGAAGTTCCCTACTATTGTTCTATTTATTAACGAGACTCAAATGTATAGCTAGCTCTGGTGCTTTGTCGTTGTCTCATATTTGCAAGCAATGNTTGTAACTGAATTAGTCCAAATCTTATTCGCATTTATTTGATTCTATCTGAAAATGCACACATCCTGTGGATTTTAAGGCTTTTTCAAACCAGAAACAGCAGATCTGAACATTGTGTTTTCTTATCACTTATATCTTAGGAAAAAGAGTTTTTCAATAATAATTTTGAGATTTCTGTCTTTGAGTTTAAACAAATAATTTTATTTTTCCTTTTATTTTAACCTGGAGTACTGGTTCAGAGTTTTGGACTTCCCAGAAGAGTTTTTTTTTTTAAACCCACAAGTGGGATTGCCAATTTTAATTTCACCAGATCGGACATTTAAAAAATCAGTTTCTAACTGGCTTCATGATTTCAAAACAGCGAGAGCAAAAATGAACCCATAAATAAATAAGCATTTAAAAAATAAAAGCGGCAAGAGCATTTTAACACTCAGGAGAAAAATGTAGTAAGGATGTTAATTCAAAATGAAGGACAGTACTTTCAGTTGGGAAACTTACGTCCTGTTTGTTTGTTTTTCTCACTTTGATGGCCATCAGGAACTTTCCCTACAAGTGGTCGGCAGCCATAGGTGACCATTTAGAAACCACTGAGTGAAGGTAGAGGCCAGGTGAACTGGGTTATTTTCCGCGCTTGCCAAAATTAAGGCCACATGGGTATGTGGCAGTTTATACAGAGTGTAAATGTGGGAGTATTCAAAGGCTTCTCCCTCTTTGTACCTCAATTTGCACTGTCGTGGTGATGAGCAGACCGCAGGGTGCTCTGGGGATCTCTCAGATAACATTGCCAGGCCGTAGGTCTCCCTTGACTTCTAACACACAACATGCTCTTGGCATTTCTCCTGCCTCCTTGGCCACTTCCTTTTAAAAAAAAAAAATTAATGTTTTATTTGCTTCTGAGAGAGAGACAGCATGAGCAGGGGAGGGTCAGAGAGAGGGAGCTACAGAATCTGGAACAGGCTCCGGGCTCCGAGCTGGCTGTCAGCACGGAGCCTGATGCGGGGCTCGAACCCTTGAACCATGAGATAATGACCTGAGCCACCCAGGCGCCCTGCTACTTCCTATTCATCTGTTTTGTAGGCTCACCCTCTCCTTCCTTCTTCTCCCCGCTGCTACCAGGAACCCAATTTAATTCCTATAATGATCACTTGAAGGCATGAAGAGTTCATCACATTCGTTCTAAAGGTTTTCTCTAAGCTAAGAATCATTAAGCCTTTCATTTGCCCTTTATTTGTCATCACACCCACACTCTGGAGTCATAGTGCCTTCCCTTGGATGGGTTCAAGTTCACAGAGGTTGCTGTCAGCATGCAGTGGGTTCCAGGAATGGTATCAGGCATAGTAGACCCCAGCCTGCTGTCCTCTTTGCTCTGTTCATTAAGGCAGCCCACGATTGTTTCTGCTGACAAGCACATGGCTTTCAATTCTGGTTGATTTAGCTTCATTGTTTCTCATCTGGTCCACCGGTAACCTGTTTAATCTCTACTTGTACAGTTGTATCTTCTTATCCCTAATTCGTAACTTTGCATGTATATCCTTTTAACACTAAACTAGCAAAATTAAAATGAGCTTGTAAGTTATTCAGTTGTAGGCCCTAACTAGATTAATGTGGGAGTATCTGGTCGTTGGGTGTGAGAGGTTATTAATTTCTTGAATTTGTTTCCCTATTTGGGAGACTGAAAGAGAATGTTCCTATGAAAGACTTAGATAGCTCAGCAAGTCTAAATATTAACAGAAAACAATACTTTAAATTTTTTTTAATGTTTTATTTCTGAGAGAGAGAGAGAGAGCATGAACAGGGGAGGGTCAGAGAGAGAGGGAGATACAGAATCTGAAACAGGCTCCAGGCTCTTGAGCTGGCTGTCAGCACAGAGCCCGACATGGGGCTCGAACCCACGAACTGTGAGATCATGCCCTGAGCCGAAGTTGGACGCTTAACCGACGGAGCCACCCAGGCGCCCAGAAAACAATACTTTAAATATTTGAAATGGCCTACTTAAAAAAATAAAAAAATCTTAGGCAAGGAGAGTATAGTTGATTTAAAAACATTTATTTCTTTTGAGAGAGAGAGTGTGCAAGCCAGCAGGGGTGGGGCAGAGAGAGAGAGGGAGAGGGGGAATCCCAACCAGGCTTCACACTGTCGGCGCAGAGCCCGATATGGGACTTAGAATCACAAACTGTGAGCTCATAACCTGAGCTGAAACCAAGAGTCGGATGCTTAACAGACTGAGCCACCCAGGCGCCCCAGATGGCTTTTTGATAGAATAAGGGTATGTTAGTTTCCTAGGGCTGTTACAGATTGCAAACTTAATGGCCTCAAAAAACAAAACATGTATTCATCTCTCACAGTTTTGACGGCTAAATTCAAACTCAAGGTATCGGTGGGGCTGTGCTTCCTCCAAAGGCTTCCTGGGATAATACTTCCTTATCTCTTCAAGTTTCCAGTGGCTCCAGGCAATCCTTGGCTCGTGGCCGTATCTTCCAGTGTCTGGATTTCTCCTCTTCTTGTGGCTTCTCCTTTGTCTCTTCTGGGGCACTTATAATTGGATTTAGGGCCCACCTGGGTCATCCAGGATGCTCTCATCTCGAGCTCTTTAATTACATCTGCAAAGACCCTTCTCTCTCTTTTTTAAAAAAATTTTTAAATGTTTTATTTATTTTTGAGAGAAAGAGAGACAGCATGAGCAGGGGAGGATCAGAGAGAGAGGGAGACACAAAATCTGAAGACAGGCTGGAGGCTCTGAGCTGTCAGCACAGAGCCTGACATGGGGCTCGAACCCGTGAACCATGAGATCATGACCTGAGCTGAAGCCGGATGCTCAACCGACTGAGCCACCCAGGCGCCCCAATCCTTCTCTCAAATAAGATCACATCTGCAGGTTCCAGGGAGTAGAATATGGACATATCTTTGGGGAGGGGCACTACTGAGCCCATTACACTGGGCCATCCTCTGGCCTCAAGTTCCACAATATCAAAAACTCTGGTTGTTAATTCGGTTGGCCTTTGAGTCTTACATTTAAGCTTCCTTTAAAAGCTCATCAGTCACCAGAAGTTACCCACAGTTTTTCTTTTCTTGTGTATCATCTAGCTTGCCTAATTTGGCTATGGTTGGAGAAGTCAGATTTCTTGGCGCAGACAACACATTTTCTGGGTGGTCTCCAAACAAACTATCTGAACTTGATCTCAGTGTCTGATGTGTTCACATTACTGAGCAACTGTATAGTGAGTGGAAGGCTGTGCAGATCCAGCCCTGATGACATCATCATTTGGGGCATCATGGGCTGGATTTGTACAGAGGCCTGAAAAGTGAATGCTATGGATTCAAGTTGTAATCAGAGATGAGTTGTGAGTTTAGTTTCTAGATGACGATTTTTTTTTAGTTATGAGTTTTACAAATATCTTCTCCCCATCTGGAGATTGCTCCTTCTGCTTTTAGGATTCATGCCTTTTGATGATTAGAAGTTTTGAATTTTAATATAAGAAAAATTAAAAATCATACTGTAATTCCTATAAGGCAAAAATGCTGAATTGAGCTGATTTTATTCTTTTTTTTTTTTTAAAGCTTCCCTCCTTACCTCAATTTATTACTGAGAAGCCAATGCCAACTCTTGCAGGAAGGTAGTTGGATGGCTCTCAAGTGCAGTCTGGCGCTTGTCCAATGACTAGTGTGTGACCTGCAATGTTTCCACTTCAGGGAGGGTGGGGATCTGAAGTATGACGCTATCTTTAGAAATTCTACATGGTCGCCTTTACTCTTCAGATGTAGCTTAAATTGTTCATTGAGCAAATCATACTCAGCTTAAATCTGGTTAAATGGCTTGAACCTGAGAATAATAAGGTGGATTTTTCCTGTTGGTTATAACCAACTGGAACATACCCTAAGATGAAAAATATGCCATCAGCTGACACATCAGTACAGCTTTTATGATTTCCTGGAGTGGCAAAAGGAGTTTGGGAATGGATAGACCAGAAATGGACTTTCTCTGTTCTGGAGAACAGAGACATAATGCCACAAATATAATTTTGGTTATTTACAAATATTTTGTTAAACATATACATACATATAATGATTAAGATAATAATGGCTAGCAAATATTGCATGCTAGCACTGTGCTAGGGATGTTTCATAAGTATTTTCATTGAATCTTTACAGTAATTTCCTAAAGTGGAAATTAGTTACCCTCATTATTACAGTGAAAAGGCCCAAGATTCAGAAAAGTTAAATAAAGTGTCCAAGGTCACATAACTATGGAGTGACACAGTTGAGATTTAAACCCAGGGCTACCTTTTCAAGTTCTGGCTTTGACTACTACATTCTACTGATTTCTTCAAAGATTTTCTCCCTAAGGAAGCTTTGTTTTTATGCATAGCTGTTAGTTCAAAAGAACATTAGGGAAGAGAAAAATGTTACATTTACTTGTCAAAGAAGCTGTAGGGAAATCTATGGCCAAAGGGGTAAAGGAAGTACATGGCTCACTAGAACAGAAGCAAGTCAGTGGGTGATGTATCTTCCCACTTGTCTCACCCTGGATCCCTGCTGCTTGTTGGAGCCTGCTTCCTCCCTCCTCCCCCCTTGCTCCATCTTTACACCACTAGAGAAACCATCATTAATTTTGGGACTCAACACTTGTTAAGTGTCCCTGCTTTGCAATTAATAATTTCTATGAACATCAGTCGCTGGAGACCTGCCACACTTCAGTTCAAAGACTACATTCCAAGCGTTTATGAGCTATTTCCAAAAAAGTAGGAAATGGCTTGTTTTCTCTGAACAGTTGCCCTTGAATCAATCTCCTCACCCCAAATCACAGGGTGCGTGGCTGTTACGTGAGTTAATGGATGGAGGACTACAGTTTTTGCTTCCTGATCCCAAAGTTCAATGTGTTTTCACAGGAAGACTCACAGACCATGGCTGCGGCCATGTATGTAGCTTAGGCATTATGGGTTTCTTTTTGTAAGATCACTGAAAGTTGGGTTTGAAATCTGGAGAGAGGTTGGAAGTCATTCCTCCCTTGTCATTCCGCTTGACAACTCATCTACAGAAGGTTACCTTTTCTTTATATGTTCTGTTTTATTAATAGTATTCACTAATATTCCTTGAGAGTTTATGCTGTACCAAATCTTGGAGGCATGAGTTCTCCAGAGTTGGGTGCACTTGAAAAGCTGGTTTTGGACAGACTTGTAGCTCCTTTCCCAAAGTGATGCAGCAAGTAAGGGGCAGCACCATGGAATGAACTCAAGTGGTCTGATTCCAGAACCCTCCGGGCTGACCACGCCACCCTGCCGCCCCTCGTGGGCTGGCCCTCTACAGCATTTTTTTATTGGTAGTTACCTCTTTTCTGATTAGCCCAGGGAAGTATTGTCAAGTAGTTTGGATTTCACAAGCTGCATGGATAAAAAAGAGAGAGGTCTTGGCAAGTAAAAGGAGAGATGAGGGAGAATGTTTGCTGCCCCCCTGGGCAGCTGCACTCATGATTTTGTTAATGGCCATTAAACAACTCTGTTAGGCCAAAGTACAGGGGACAGGGAAAATCAAGGAAGTACATGTACGGAGGAGAGGATATGAGGCTGGACCAAGAGTAATCATGTTGACTCCCTTCTGAGGACCTCCTCTCTCAATCTTTGAAAATAGTTTTACAATTTGATCTTTATTTCAAAGATGTTTTGCAATGAATCATTAATTTCTTCATTCATCATGCATTTTGACATCATAGTTAGATATAGGTACCATGCTTGACATTAGGAATACTGAAAGAAACTGATCATGTGCCTGGCATAGAGGACTCATCATCTAGTGGGCGTGGAGGATGGAATGGCAGTGTAAGGTGGTGACAGACAGTACGGGAATGGCCTGAAAAGAAATGGATTTATATTGGAGCTCCACACACACAAGCTGCGTCATCGCAGGCAAACCACTTAATTCCTCTAACCCTCACTCCCCATGGACTGGCTAATAGGAGGAGAAATAATACACATAAAATATACAACAGAATTTCTACCATGTTATATGTACTCAAAACTTGTCAGCTATTATTATTATGAAAAGAAATAGTTGTCTTCATTATAAGAAGTGCTCTGATAGAGGTAAGTTTTAGGAAAGTGAATTCTGTCATGAATATGAAGATGTTCCTATGTGAAAAGACTTGATCTAAAACATAAATGATTACAAGTTTGACAGGCAGACCAGATGGGATTGGAGATGCATTTTAGACACGACCAACAGCTTATACAAAGTCATGGAGTTTGAAGAGAACAATTAAATTGTGGTTAGGGATCAGTGAGTTGGTTGGTTGGAAGGAGCAGAAAGTGAGGAAAAGTTGTGTCTGGAAACAAGGCCTGAGGCTGGATCCTCAGGAGTCTTACGGGGCCTTGCTAAGAAGTCTCATTCTTGTCTGATTAGCCCAGGGAAGTATTGTCAAGGAGTTTGGGATCACAGAGCAATCGCAGAGTGAACGAAGTTACAAAAGTATCTGCCACATGTCAGAACACTGATGGGAATAATTTTGGGTTAACAAAGAAGATTTTTAAAACCGCAAAGATTATTATTTTCCAAAAGAAAAGCGCTCTCTGGCAACAAGTTTTGACTACTTGTCAAAGGATGAAATATTTTCCATAATAAGGGAAGTAAGGGAAGAAGGAGGTGGAAGTCTAGACGTTCATGGTTCTAAATATACGCATTCATTGTAGTCTTCTCTGTATGGATTTGTTCCCTTTCCCTATTTGACTTCTTATCCCCAAGAAATACAAGAAAAATTTAAATGTCAAGCAAACAAAGTAGAAATGATGTTGATGTGTTGTCTTGTTTTCCTGAATTGTTCCCTGGAAAGAGATGTTGAG
>NW_027527951.1:4297170-4350491 GCF_008692635.1 Crocuta crocuta
GTTGATGATCTGGCCAAAGCACCCAAATATATATATATATATATTTTATTTTTTAAACTATTATTATTGATAAACCCACAAAGATTGTATCACTTGAGCTGTTTCTACAGTAGTTACTACCTTATACCAAATAGTGCCTTGGATCTTAAATGACTTGCAAATGAAATAGAAATTTGGAAGATTAAAAAATATCCTGTGAGCACAACATAATATTAGTTCCCTATACAAAGTGACCTCCCACTAGGGACTGAGAGTCACTGATTCTCCTGGGGTATTGGCATCAACAAGAACACACTCATTGCTCTTCGTTTTTCAGCACTAGAATCTGGTCTGGCTTTGGTCTCACTCGTTTTTCAGCACTAGAATCTGGTACGGCTTTGAGATGGAAGATGAAGTCATTGAAAAATAAGAGTGAAACTTTTGTTAATGAGATAGCTTTGAGGACAGGGTTTTCTTGTTAATCTTCAGCTTCAATTAAGGTTTATGCATTAAATATAAATTGTTTTAGCCCTCATTGAAAATCGTCCTGAAATGTGTGTGGCCAGCCTTGTGAAATCTGTGTTAGGAGGTATAGACGAATTATACAGTGCCTAAGGCTCATTTTATCACACCCGCAAGCTCATTTTACCAAGTTGCAGACCTAAGTGGTGGAAGGGAAGGCAATTGCCTTTCTGTGCACTTCAAGGTGTCCCAGGAGATGGTTCTTCTCCTTGTTATGGCGTGAACTTGTCCCCCCAGAGTTCATAGGTTAAAGCCCTAACCCTCAATGTGACTACACTTGGAGATAAGGCCTTTCTGGAGGTAATTAAGGTTACATGAGGTCATAGGGTGGGACCTAATCCAACAGAGCCGGTGTCTTCACCAGAACAGACCCCACAGTGCTCTCTCTCCATGCGCACGTGGAGGAAAGTCCATGTGAGAACATAGTCGAGAAGAGAGGCCTTTCTATTTTTTTAAGTAATTTTTTTTAATGTTTTATTTATTTCTAGGAGAGAGAGAGAGACAGCGTGAGCAGGGGAGGGTCAGAGAGAGGGAGTCACAGACTCTGAAACAGGCTCCAGGCTCTGAGCTGGCAGTCAGCACAGAGCCCGATGCGGGGCTCGAACCCACGAACCGCGAGATCATGACCTAAGCAAAAGTCGGACGCTTAACCGACTAAGCCACCCAGGCACCCCAAAGAGAGGCCTTTTTAAACCAACCTGCTGGCGGCACCTTTTTCTTGGACTTCCAGACTCCAGAACTGTGAGAAAGTAAAGTCTTGATGTTTAAGCTGCCCAGTCTGTGGTATTTTGTGCTAACAGCGCTACCAGACTAATATACTCTTCTTGAAACGATTGTGATGAAGAAAAAGCTAATAAGGAAAACTATTTGCTGAACAATTACCATGTGCCAGACTTTGGTGCTTTGCAGCTGTCATTTAATTGGGATCTGAGTCCTGTGGTGCATGCTTGTCTCTTCGGTTGGCTCTTTTTTATGACAGGGGAGTGAGAGAAATGCTCTGGCTAGTGGCTCTGACCTCCCATTACAGAAGATTTGGTCATTCAAAGAATCATTAGAAAATCGAAATGGTCAGGCAGAGAAGGACAAATATCATATGTTTGCACGTATAGGAGGATTAGGAGGAACTTGACGGAGGAACAAGGGGGAGAAGAAGGGCGGAAATGGTGGGGGAAAGGGAGAGAAGCAAACCATGAGAGACTCTTGAATGCTGACAAAAACTGAGGACTGATGGATGTGGGGGGAGGGGGGGATGGGCATGGAGGAGGACACTTGTGGGGATGAGCACTGAGTGTTATGTGGAAACTAATTTGACAATAAACTATAAAAAAAAAAAGAAAAAAAAAAAAAGAAAATCGAAATGGTCATTTTGAAGGCCCACATGAAAATCATCTCACTGACTTAACTCACCAGACTGAATCTCTGAATCTCCGGGTTCTGCCATTCAGGTTCAAGGCAAGAAGCCTATCACATAATGAGCATAAATGCTACCCCTCACAGTCCTTTTCTGTGTGGCACATCTGATGCGAGAGTTGTGCTGTTGAATCAGACACAAGGTTGTAAAAGCTTATTTTTTACAGCAGAGGGCAGCCTATCCCTGTAGAAGGAGCAAGATTCTTAAGATTCCCATGCCCCCGCCCTTCTGAAGTCTCAAAAACACTCTGATCTTTTTCTCTCTTCTTTCTGATACCCTTTGTCTGAAAATTCATTACTGAAGTGTAAAATTGTGCTCTTAGATGAGTCTTGGTAGAAAATCTTCTTGAAAGCAAGTATTTTTGTTAAATGAAGCCTGCCAGGGAGCTCTGGACATGGCCCTTCCCTGGAGAAGCATTCTCTATTATTGCAGAATAATAAATCCGATTTTATTTTATTTTTTTCTTGATGTAGGCCTTTTTATAATTAAATACAGCAAATTTCAAATGTAGAAAAGCACAAGAGACATTAGAAAAGAGGAAGAAGAATACCGACCACTTGGCTGTATGAAGCAAATTCTAGATTTTAATTTGCATTTTCAAGCACTTGCCAACTTGTCCTATTTACTCAAAATTTGAATGAATATGGTGAATGAAGGGACATCGGAAAGATGTCAGAGGTTTGGAGTTGTCATCTCAAATCTCTCTCTGACTTACTAGAAAATCATGAAAGCCTTTACTTACTACATAATAAAGAACATTGTTGGGTCATAGTAATATGGGTTGTATCCTTGATTCTGCATCCCAGCCTCATTCCTCACCTAAGAAATGTGGACTAACAACGGTGCCCACTTCATCAGGTGATCGCGATTCCAGGTGAAGTGCATGTAAAGCATCTAGCACAGCATCTGGCACATGAAAAATGTACAAGGACATTATTAACCTCTTTGGGCTTTGTTCAACTTTTTTATGTTTGAGATGAGGGATTTAGAAGAGATCACTAAGTCTGCTATTAATTGAAAAGGCCAACTTGTATGTGTGTCTAACTTTACTGCGAATCTCCTGATTTGGCCGGGAGTATTGGGCTGGAGAGATTCCTATATGTTAGTACCAGGCATGTAAGAGACAGTGATAGTACATGGGATAAATCTACATTATGTGGCTGGTAGTAGTAAAGTATCTCTGAGGCCAAAAGCTGATGACTCTCTTTATCACATTTGTTCATGTATTTTTCTCTTTGATTTTTTCAAGAGTAAGGATGCTATTGCATTTTTGTCTTCAACTCAGTTCAATTAAAGTCATTTATAGGGTGCCTAAAATGTATAAGGCACTTCTTAGCTTCTGTGGGGTAAAGATAAAGGAGACACAAATTCTCCCTATCATGAGACTGTTGTTACCTGGTTGTGGAAGATAAGATATGCTTACAAATATCCAAAATGTAAGAAAGAATGTGATGAATGCTGGAAGTAAATTTTACTCTGAGGGTATGGAGAAAAATATTAATGGAGGCTCTGTACAAATGAGCCTTCAAAGTGAGTAAATTCTGAGTAAGATGAGATGTGGTGAGCATGGCATATAGCAGGAACATTTTAGAGAGAGGGGTTCAGAAATTAGCAAGACCATATGTGTGGTCCAAACTGGTTAGAATGGGGATTTCAGGATGGGGTACAGCATGAGGTAGAACTGAAAAGAAATCGGAGCTAGATTGCGGAGAGCTTTGAATACCAAGTTAAGGACTTTAGTCTTTGTGAGGAGTTATGAGATCAGAACTTGCTTGAGGAGGCACTTCAGGAAATGGAGGTAGGGAGGAAATAGGAATGGAACACTGTGGGCAAATGACTTCAGTGGTTTATTCAGAGGGGTTACAGACCTGATTATGACCGTGGTGGCAGAAAGGGGATATGGATGTCAGAGAAACTATTGGATGAATCACTTACTCATTCATTCATTCATTCCAGTTTTATTCAATACCTGCTCTGACCAGGCACCTGCCACTTATGGGGAACTCAAAGAGAAATCAGAGGCTCCCTGATTGGAGGTGAGGGGGAAGATAGTTTAGTCACCACTTGGATTTTCAAGGATGTTTGTCATGGTGGTGAGAAAGGTGTGGGAAGTGAGGAAACAAGAGGAGTAGAGAATAATAATGCTATCAATAGAGTCAACATCGGAGAAGAGGCTAGTGTAAGGAAGGAGGATGAGATCATCTTGGAGTGGAATTCAGCATGTAAATCTCAGGTAATACGTGTAAGAATACATGCCTAAGAATGAAAGAATGCACTGACGCATGAAGGAATGGATGGAGGACCTTGGCCACCCTCCATGAATCAGGTACCTCCATATTCTATCATTGGCGGTGCTTTCTGATTAAATCTCTCTGAGCAAAGTGATTTCTCCATATTCTAAAACATTTTTTGTAATGAAGGATAAAGGAAGAAGAAAAGCAAGATTAGAAGCTCAGTTTTAACTGTGTAGACCTATATGGAAAAGTTCAATCCTATATGATAGGATTGGCTGCCAAGATGTCAAAATTTGCAAGCAGAGTTATTCATGTTGTGTTTTTATAACATCTTCCAATATTTTTACAATGTTCAATTCACAGTTCAGCTTCTCTGGACTTCCTTGTTCTTTTTCCAGTATTTGGACTTTTTTCAAAAGTCTGATGTTCTGATGTTATGCCAATTCTCTGTACATATGTGGATGAGTGTGTGTGTGTGTGTATGTGTGTGTGAGAGAGAGAGAGAGAGAGACTGTGAGAGACAGAGAGAGACAGAGACTTCATGTGGACTACCTCATTTACCTGCTGGGTTCATTATCAGAGTAAGTTTCTCCATGTAAAATATTTGTTAAATCACATTTGTCTTATTATGCCAGTCTCTAACTTTCATAATGATCAATGTGGACTTTCGTTCAAGAGCTTCTAGAAGTGAAAAATGAAGCTTCTAACCATGTCCTGTCCCCCTGACCTCTACTGAGTCAAATCTAAGGGTCTGAAGATTAAAAGGATTGAACTGAACAATGACCACAGACGCAGGATGTTGTTGACTTTCGGGAGGTCAAGATCCCAGAACAGCACAAGCTGTTCAGCTGTACCCTCAGAAGACCTCTCAGTTAAAGAACAAGCCTGAGCCCTCCACTACCTGTCACTGAGCCCCACATCCTGTCCTCACTGTGGATTCCGAGGTCCTCTCCCACAGAAGAGCTCAGGCCTCGAGGTTGCTGTGTGGAATTAGCGGAACCAGGGTCAATGCACTGACCGACCTGATGAGAGGTCACACTGGGAAGTTTTGGCAGGTGGCAAAGTACCTGAGAGCATACAACTAGTATCCAAATGGGCTCGTCCAAAGATTATGGTGTTTTCTACTATAATTTAGTTTTAAATAGAGGATCCGTAGAATTATATAATCTAAATATCTATCCCAGAGAGAAGCTGAAAATGAGCTTTCTGAATTGGGTGACGGGTGGCTTTGAGGAGTGATCCTGTCATGGCTTGTTCCCTGGAAACAGGATTCGCGGGTCACCTCCATGGGACATAAAGGTGGCCGTGCCAGAAGAAAAGGACACAGGGCAAGAGGCATCTGTGGATCCTTGCTCTCATAGTTGTACAACTGGAGAATTATTACGCTGCCTCCACCCGGCTCTGGATTGGGTCTGTGAGACCGAGTTTCAGAGCATTATGGATCTGGGCCTTCCGTTTCTGTGGCATTGATTGTTCAGGATTGAAGCTGGAAGATCTATAGTTACACGGGCTGCAGCTATGTGGCCAGTTGGTGCCCGGTGTCTTTTGAATCTCAGTTCTGACATATTTTGTTGGACACAAAGTTTTGACTTGTCATTAACGTACAAGGGATTCCCGGAACTCTCCAGGTGGCAGGGAGAGATTTCACATGCAAGGAAATGGAGGCCATTACTTTTATAGACGGGCAGCCTGGCATGAAATTAGAAAAGTCTCTGGCACACAGTAGGCTTGTGAGTAAGTAATACCTGGATTCCAGTTTAGTCTGACAGAAAATTCTCAATGTGTTAGAGTTAAGTCATGTGACTTCTCCAGGCTTCCATCTCCTCATTCCTAACATGAGATAGCTACAAGAGCTTTTCAAAGTATGCTTCACAGATAACCTGCGTCAGAAGTTTCACAATGTTTGTGATAGGGCAGATTTCTGGCCTTTACTCTGATACGCCGATCGGAGAATCTGGAAGTGGGCTGGGAGACTGAATTTTTACTGGTTCCCTGGTCCGTCCTTGATGTACACAGTACATCAAGAACCATTGGACAGGATGATGTCTAAGGTTTCCTGTGCTAATGACATCATTACATGGCAGAATGGATCTGAGACAAACATAGGAAAGTCACCTTGGACAGACTTTGGTTCTCCCCACTCCCTTTGGGGGTACTGCCGCCATGACAGTCCCAGCCTCCTTTTTCCTCTATTCCTCCCCTACAGTTTCTCACTCACACTCTCACTGTCTAAGCCAAGTTCTTCTTTCCTGCCCTCACCAAACCTAATCAGCCTTGGCTGCACTTCTTTCCTCCTGATTTCTGCACCTGTCAAAGTGTGCAGAGCTCAGCTTGCTAAAAGCATTTTGGAAAGCACTAAGTGTTATGCGGATAGGAGGTGCTCATCTAGTAGGCTTAGTTAGCTAGGCCAGAAGGCCAGTGGGGAGAAGGTAAACTGAGGGTGCTTTTCAAGTTAGAATCCTAACTCATTACCATCAAAATACCAGTTTTCTAGCGCCAATGGCTCATCTCAGCAAACAATTCCACTGGGGAGTTTCAGAGCCATTTAGAGGTGGGGAGGGAAACATCCTGGCAGGTGTGGAGGGCAACTATTTTTTGGAAGACATGACTTTTTGAGGTTTTTAGAATCCCATCAGTAGGCGGGTGCTCTTGCATAAGATAGGTTCTCCTTATAAAAAATGCACATACACATAGTTTCATCTACATGGCTTTATAGAAAGGAGAATCTGGTGAAATATCTTCAACCAGCAGAGAAACTTAAAATTCTTGGAGGCCAATCCAAATTTTCAACCCCTTGCCCCCAAAGATCTCAGCTTTGATGCATATGAGTGTATAAGGAGTCAGCATCCTAACTAAACATAATTTCCGAGTATGCAGTTCTTAACATGTTGTCTAATTCTTTTCAGGATCTTTGAGTCTACAAGGACCATGGAGTAGAGGCTATTTTTTCTTGCCTCACAAAGATGAGAGACTTGATCAAAAGAGTGAGATGCTCACTCTGGAATTCTCTCATGAGACCCTCAATTACTTTGCCTGTGGCATTCAATGCAACCTCAATGGTTTTCGAGAGCTCAAAGGATCCCGGTGAGAAGCTACAGTCGGAGCATTATTTCCATTTTTGTTAAGGCAGAAACACGAATTTTCTTGGATAAAGGATGGACCAAAGCAGTTTGATGAGTGGTGTGGGTGGGCTTGCAACTCACCAGTCCCACCCTTCTTGGAAAGTGCTGCTGGGACAGTCCTGACCCTTAGGGTCTATGAGTGACAGTCACATGAGCAGGTAATTGCAGGTCTGGACATGCTTCTGGTAGTTCCACCAAATATATATAATGCCGCAATAGCAGCAGTACTATACCAGGACTGTACGAGTAATAAGTAACATTTATTGAGTGCTTCCAGTGAACCAGGACCTGAACTAGGCCTTGCCCATATCAAATCTCATTTCATTTCATTTAATAGTGGACACTTGTTATTTTCATTTGTACAAATGGAGAAGCTGAAATATAAAGAAGTTGATAGCATCATAATCACCCAGCTATGGAGTAGTGGAGGCAGAATGCAAGCCTAGCGTCTTCTCTCTTTAAATGGTAGGAAGTACAGGCAACAAACGTTTGAAAAATGGACACAAATCCCGATACTCAGAAGGAACTGTTTGTACCATTGCTGTTTGTAGCTTTCCAGGTTTCCCCCTCTGGATATTACATATAAATGTATGACATATACAGATCTCTCTTTTTTTTTTTTTAAATATTTTTATTTATTTCTAGGAGAGAGAGAGAGAGAGACAGCGTGAGCAGGGGAGGGTCAGAGAGAGAGGGAGACACAGACTCTGAAATAGGCTCCAGGCTCTGAGCTGGCAGTCAGCACAGAGCCCGACGCGGGGCTTGAACCCACAAACCGCGAGATCATGACCTGAGCGAAAGTCGGACGCTTAACCGACTAAGCCACCCAGGCGCCCCTGGATCTCTCTATCTTTTGTAACCTTCCCCCCCCCCCAGATTTCACAATCTATAGCCTAGAAATATTGCTATGCAATCAGTGTTTTAATGACAGTCAGTATATAGTCTGCTCACTCCAGGTCCTTCAAGTGCTGGCAGCAGAGAAGTGCTTATCCAGCATGATGCCCACAACACACACAAGCCGATGGTTTCATAAAATGCAAAGCTGGGCACCCAAGTAGATATCAAGACCACAAAGCCTGACAGCTTTGAAACCTACTCCAGCACATTCTCACATTCCTCTATTTTACAGACAAGGGTAATGAGCCCAAGAATTACTGCCCTCCTGCTTCAGGGGAGTGAAAAATGAAGGGTTGTTTTCCAAGTAATGTGACGCCAGACAGCTGGCTCAACAGTCAACAGTGCCAGGCCTTCTCTGAAGGCCAGTGTCAGTCCCGCCGCCTTCTCACCACCGAATGTCACAGTGCACCCCCAACCAGGGAAATCTGTCCTTCTACAGGATGTATAGCTGTGAGGGGAAAGCAGGTTTTACTGGCTTGTGGTTTCCTGGGCTCTTAGAATGTTGAATACAGCCTGTGCATTGGCAGCTGAAGAACAGCAGTGAAACCACTGAGAGGTTGGAATTGATTAGTTCCTGTTGGTTCCCGTCTTCCGCCAATATCAGTACCTGTCTCTTGATAAATATACACATGAACACACTCCAAACACAAGGTCCTTGACAGCAAGCAATAAAAATGTGCCTTGACCCACTGAAATAAATTGCACCAAATGGAGTTATTGTTTCCATTTATTATTTATTAGTCCTGTCCCATGGAGCGACTAGTGAAATAAATATATTTTTCCATTGGAAAATGAATGTATGACCTGTGAAGAATAACTCCCCAATCAGATGTAATAACAATCACAGAACAACTATTCTCCCTGGCTTGCACCAAATTAAATTCTCTCTGTCCTGAGTGAAATTCCCTTTGCAGATGAATGTATCTCTTTCCCCACTTGATCTTTTCTCAATTAATACCTCAAATTGTCTTTCTTTTCTGTTCCTTCCCTTTCTGGCCACCAGATCTGGTTCTCCAATAGTCCCTTCCAGGTGCCAGAGTTAAAGAAATGTTACTGAGGCTGATAGGTTTTAAAGAAGCCCAGTGGTCCAGGAATGGATTTTGAATTAATTCAAAAGAATGGCTACTATGACATAGTATTTAATTTGGAGTAGGAGGAATTGTCTCAGTTATTGACATTAGCAATTTATTCAGTGTCACTGTCACATTAAGACATCTGAAGATCATATTGAGAATTTGATTCATTTGTCTTACTCCCAATGATGACCTAGAAGAAGTTGGGATCATTTGCATTTATTGTCATCTAGCATATACTCGATAATCTGGTAGATATAAGTAGCAATATTACAGACTAACCAAGTGGTAAAAGCTGTTACTAGACCATTCTTTTAGCCATAGAAGGGAGTGCACTGGGGAAGCAATTAGTTTTTCAAGCTTTTTGTTTTTGGCATTTGAATAACTCATGCAATACCATCTGTCTTATTCTATTTTATAATTATCAGAATTAAGAGTGCCTCCCTTATGAGCCTAGTAGAATAATGTTGAGTTGCCTTCTAAGGTACATAGTGTTTCTATTGATCTCAAACCTTAATAAGATACTGTTTTTAGGGGCGCCTGGGTGGCTTAGTCTTTTAAGCGTCCGACTTTCACTTGGGTCATGATCTCGCGGTTCGTGGGTTTGAGCCCCGCATCGAGCTCTGTGCTGACTGCCAGCTCAGAGCCTGGAGCCTGTTTCAGTCTGTGACTCCTTCTCTCTCTGACCCTCCCCTGCTCATGCTGTCTCTCTGTCTCTCTCTCCTAGAAATAAATAAAAATTAAAAAAAAAAAAGACACTGTTTTTAGTCAGAGTGAATTTTCTAAATGATTGTCAACCTCCTGCTTAATCATGTCAATGGTTTCCTTTGTTCATGAGGATAAAGTACAAACTCAAGCGTGGTTAAAGAATTCATCTCAATCTGGCCCAGGTCATCTCTCTCATTACCTTCCCTCACCTTTAGCCCCCAGTCATACTGTGAACTACCACGGGCTCTCCTACGTCCATGTTTGTAGTTGTAGCTAGGTCTGAGTGCAGGTTAGCCCCTCCACCCGGACTGTACAGTGTCATATCTCGCCCCTATTCTACCTTCTCTTAGGTTTTCACTTAGAAGTCACTTCTTATCAGATGTTTTCCCTGACTATAGTAGGAGGTAACCATCATGCCCTCACCCTGAGACTCTGTCAGTTGTAGTACCTGTTAGTGGGTCGCTTCCCCTCCTTCTCGGGCTACCTCCCGCTATAGCTGTTTCTCTGTTCCATGCTTAGCTCCTCTGCTGTTCATGTTCTGAAACCCTGGACCACTCCCTCCTATGACAAGATGCCTCTCCCTTGCACTGGCACTGAGTAGGGAGGGATCACAAGGTAAGGCATGATCCTTTATTCCTCACTGAGTTATCATATTAGGGTGTATGAGTATCTGAATTGACTGGGGATTTGCACAGGTGTTAGAAATTTGTATCATGGCCACAGAAACCACCTGTGGACTCAAATGTTGAACGGCCCTAGATTAAATGTGCTTTGGTACTCATCTCCCTGCTGGGAATTTCTCTCTTTTCTTGGCAGTTCCAGCTTCCTTTCATGGAGCCTGCCTGCTTTCTCTCACCCTCACCCTGCCCTCTCCACATTGTCCTTCTTTCCCCTTCCAAATCCACCATTCCATCTTTTATTTTCTTCCCTTTCCTGTCTTCTGTCCTTCCTTCCTTCCTTCTTTCCTTCCTCCCTCCCTTCCTTCCTTCCTTCCTTCCTCTATCCCTCCGTCTCTCCTTTTCTTTCTTTTCTTTGTTTCTCTCTCTCTTTCTTTCTCTCCCTGTCTTTCTTTCCTTCCTTCTCTCTCTCTCTCCCTCCCTTTCTTCCTTCCTTCTTCCTTCCTTCCTTCCTTCCTTCCTTCCTTCCTTCCTTCCTTCCTTCCTTCCTCTTTTTCTTTCTTCCCTTCCTCCTTTCCCTTCCTTTCCCTTTCCTCCCCTTCCTTTCCATTCCCTCTTTTCTTTTTCCTTTCCTTTCCTTTCCTTTCCTTTCCTTTCCTTTCCTTTCCTTTCCTTTCCTTTCCTTTCCTTTCCCTTCCTTTCCTTTCCTTTCCTTTCCTTTCTTTCCTTTCCTCCTTTCAGGATGACTTGTTAGCCAGTGTAATCCTTTCCATATACAAGTCCAGGTTCCATCTGCTCAAAACTCAAACATCTCAACAGTCAAATTCTTATGTGTCCCTTAATAGGCCTGTAAAAGTCTCACTCAGCATACCAATCAAGTCCTTAGTGGCCCTGGATAAGCCTGTAGAAATCTATAAGGTCAACTCTCAACCTCATCTTCCACCACTCTGAGCCCTTCCCTCCACTCTGCTCGTTCAGGCCTTTTTGCTGCTCTTAGAAGGTGTAGGCATGTTCCCGTCTTCGGTGTTTGTGCAGGCTGCCGCCTCCACGTGGAACTCTGTTTCCCAAATGGTCACGTAGCTGAGTTCTTCACCCTCTGCCAGCACTTTGCCCTTTAAATCATTGCTTATGGTGATCTGTCTCTTCTCACCAGACTGTCAACTCCATGGGAATGAGAGTCTTGAGTTTTGTTTACTGATGGATCCCAAGAGCCAAGGGGGTCTAGCACATAGTAGGCTCTCAATAAATATTTGTTAAATGAAAAGTCCCTTGATAACTTATATGTCTCTTCTCTTCTCACCTTCAAGATATTTTCTCTAAACAAAGGTAGTTACCACCTTAAATGGTTTAGGTAATAACTTTTGTATTTTTTATATTCCATTCTATTGAAATTGTCTATTTTCTCATTTATAATTCTCAATAGATTGCCCTTATGTTTTTTGACAGTGGGGACCCACACATCTTACTATTGCTGAAAGCATCTTAATAATGCTTGGTTGGTTTATAACAGATTCTCCTTAAATGATGTCTTAATAAATAAATAACAGTAATGCCTGACAATTGTACATGGCTTTATTTATATATGGAGTACTTTAATCCTCCCTTGGGGTGGTAATATTATTCCCATTTTAAAACTAAGAATGCTCAGTGAATCTCGATAACTAGTCCAAGGTCATACAGTAAGGAGCAAGTGGAAGTTGAGCTTTCTGCCTCTGAATTCCATGTGGGTATTTTTCCCCCATCACATTGTACTACTTCCCCAATATTAGATCCATTATGTTGCTGGGCCTCTAACTCTATTTGTTAACTAACTATATTCAAATACTGCCAGGAGGAGTGGTTCGTTAGATTCATTAGAGTGAACATCGGAAGCTTTTTCATTCCCTTAAGAACCATAAATGGGCATATCAGACAACCCATGTAACCCTGTCTCCTATGGCAGGTATGCGTGAGGCAGCCCCTCAACTGAGGTGATATGACTTATCCTAGAGCACTCGTCTCCCCAAGCGTGAGGTTGTGGTCCCTAAACTTCCTGTCTCACAAACTTTGACTCTTGGCTATTATCCAGGCATTCCTCATACGAAGTTCACTGTATGTGGGAGTGGTGTACATCAGCAGGAACGTTCATATCAGCAAAAATTAATTTTATCTACAAAAGTCACCTTCCCTTATCTTTTGTATGTGTGATTTCTCACTACTTTTAAACCATATCATCTCATTCTGCGCATGCCTGTTTCTGTAAACACATCCATTTTACTTTAACATTTCTTTGGCTTTGGCTTTCCTGCAGGTACATGTTAAAATAAAGTTTTCAAATTTTCTCATTTATTTACATTGTGCAGATCAATGTATTTCTTTTTCATGCTATTTGGTATCCAGATGACATACTCTAGATTGTATACCAAGACATTGGCAGAACCGGATTCCAGAACAGAAATCCTCTGAACATTTAACCATGAGTCCTGAAGAAACAAGCTTTTGGAATGTCACCTCCACAGGAGGTGGCTTCTGCTTGGAGACTTCCCCATACTGTCCAGTACTGCCAAACTTGTGTTCTGTTTCCCTGGCTTGAAGTAGGAATCAGAGCAAAATTCATTTCAAGGAGAAGAACAGAGGTTTGAAACAGAGATTAAATTATAAAATTGAGAATTACTGGCACTGCTCACATTGGCAGTTGTGTCTTGACACGTGCCATTCACAGTTAAGCACTGTGGCTACTAAAGGAGTTGACAAAATCTTTTGTGTCTCCTGGGAAGTTCTAACCCAGGGCGGTAAATTACCCCATGCAGATTAGCACTGAGCAGTTGATTCTCTAAAGCATACTTAGGATGGCAGTGAGATCCTAGGATTTTATTGATCCCTGAAAGTTGCCTATGTCCTCCAACTTGGATCAATCATGGAAAATGGTAGGAAAAGTCTTCTCAATTGCTAGGAGTTTTTCAAAAATATTAGCTCACTTCCCTCTGTATGTGTGCAAGGTCACATCCCAAGCTACTGTCTTTAGATGTTGGTGGGAGCTAGGCAAGGGAGTAGGCTGTCTTAAATATGATAGGGTGAGAAGTGACACGGGCAGTAGCAAAGAAGTGGAAGAATGAAAGGAAAGTCCTGAGATGTTGTCTGTCAAGGGCATAGGCTGATAAAATGGCTCCTGGGGGTGGGACCAACCAATCCTTAGGCTGCAAAGACCAGGCCTTCCACACCAGGCATTTCTGTGATCATGCCGATCGTTCTGAGCCTGCTGTGAATTGCTGCAGACTCACATTTTGTAAAACTACAATGAGTTTATCATGTAGGCATAGTTTGAACTCTTTTACTGTACCTTCTAACTTCTGATAGATGTGCTAATCAAAATAAACCTTCATGGATGTATTTGGATGCACATAGGTGCTTTTTAAATGAAAAGTGAATTTTAAGATCTTGAGTTAAGTAGCTTTGTGGAGCTTGGATATTCTTGCCACGTGTTAATTATACCTCATGCTGAGTGGGCATTGGAAGATAGCGTGGCAGATCACATACAGATGCATGAACTATCTCATGGGACCAACAGTAATTATTCTTCTGAAGACTCTTGGGTTCTATTTTATTTCTCAAGATAGATCTATAAATCTGATAGCAATTGTATTACATCAAGTGTATGAAGCTGTTAAATAAATGTAAGGAAAAGACAGGATGTTTAAAATGTCATGTCAAAATAAATAACTGGGTGCTTCACAGCAAAGACAACTTTACATCAGCATGGATACCAACACATGGAAGCAATTAATAGAAATATTTTCAGTGAGAAATAGAAACATATCTATGGCCATTACTGAAATGCATTAAACAAGATGAACTTTTTGGAGAAAGTGAAAAAATAATATTTGCTAAAAAAATAAAAGCTTTTGGCTGTCATACAGTAATGTGTAATACTAGTGTTTCTGAGGTTCCCAGTTCTTCAATCTTCTTTATTCATGAGTGCATTGGAAACAGCAGATTTTGATTCAAATCACCTTAAATTCAAGGACTGCGTTAATGTCTATTGGCCTCCTTGGAGAATTTTCCTAGAATGATGGTGCCGTCTGGAATTCTATTTATTTGTTTTCAAAATGTAGAAAAAATAATTCAGAGCTGGATATGGATCACACAGTGTATATGCCTTTTAAGAAATTATTTGCTGAAAAATGATTCACATTCCAAAAAAAGCAAAATTGCCCCCCCCACCCCATTTCTCTTACTCCTTAAGCCCCAAATGACCTAAGCTTAAAGATACTTGAAAAATAAAAGTCTCCAGAGGATATTCAACGTGTGGAATGAATTAACAGGAACCACAATGGCACTAAAGTTAATAATTATATAGTAAAAGAATGAAAAATTGGCATGCTTCTGAAGTTAACATAACAAATAGGGAACATGTAAGGAGCATGCTTTGCCAAGTTTAAGATGAGCTCAAAAACAGGAACTTTGAACTAGAATTGTACCTATTTTTTATGTTAGTTTACTCAAAGCTGATTTTTTATTTTTAAGGGGAAGAGTTCTAAAAATATATATTTTACAAGTGACAAAGGCTGTTGGATATTAAACGGCTGTTAGAAAATAATATATTTTATGATTCAAGTGTAAATGAGTCAGAAACATATGGATTAGATTTCCCTTAAATCTGTTCAAATATTAAAAGCAAGGGGGAAGGCACTTGGCAAATGTATTGGAAGTTTTTCAAAACTGTGATGTCTAAATGTACATTTTGAAAGTGCTGTGAAGTCTGGATTCTCCCTAGACTCAGTGATTAGCTTAAGCGGGTAGATCCTATAGGCAAAGAAGGTCAATTTAAATAATTTCTTTGACAGTGGAAGTTTATGCCTTCTTGTAAGATCGTTTATCAACAGTCAGCTGGAAACTCTGGGAAGAGATTCATCTGCAAAGCAAATTATTAAAAATCTCATATCTAAATGGACTGAGCAAGGCCAGCTTTAGACGTTAGATTCTGACTGTCTGATTTTCATGGATCTTTTTCAAATCTAATATGCTTTCAGACTTTGATAGATCTGTCCCCCTAACAGGTTATGTTGTAGTCTGCAATCACTCGGGGTTAGATTCCAATGTTTGCTAACCCGTAACTCATGGGCACCATATTCGGAGGAGATGGTGGTATCCCAGTGCATACCTGCTGCTGTCAGCCCTAGTGAGAGCTCTATTTTTAGAAGTGTGAATTCAATAAAGGTACACGGGATACCCTTTGAAACTCTGGAAATAAAGTTATGTAGAAGCTGTCAGTTCTCTGTGGTTAGAGCCCCCTATCAGCATGGCCAGGACAGGATTTGGACCAGCTAGCTGAGCCCCTGATTCATGTTCTGGATTGCACTCAAACCCCACCCATTCATTGTATATAAATTCCTGACCCTCATCACAAGGTGGTCCAGACCAGACTGTGTGAAGAGGTCAGTGCACATTCATTCCCATTGCCAGAAAAATGAATCAAGATTTATGGGCCACAACCACAATATGAAGGACAGATTATTATTTATGTAGTAAGCCCATGATTATCTGTTTTGGCCTTCATTTCCCTACCAGATCTTTTAACCTATTTCTTGATGACGTTGGCATTATTAAGAATTCTTTCCCAATCAACTCACTTTTATTTTATCTGGCATGAAACAATAAGGCTTATGAGAGTTTTTACTCTATCATGGCTACATGTGCATTTACTTTTTTTCCTCATCATTGCAGAAACTGTCAAGAGTTGGGTTCTTGTCCAACTTTCAAGAAAATATGTATATCTCTGTATGTGTATAAATATGGGGACCCTAATATTTTCTTTTGAAGCCCTTACAGATATTTGGATTGCTCAGATTTATTTTTAGGCTTTTCCTTTTCACTGGAAGCAATTTGCCCTAAAGAAATTTTGCTCTATACTTTTCCCATGATAGGTGAGAAAGCAAGTCTTTAAATACTAGTGGTGAAATGCCCTCTCAAAAATACAGAAAAAAAAAAGATATAAAAAATTTGGAAGCAAAGTGACCAATTTTAGGATAGCATAAAAGCAGCTTTTTAAAAGTAAAACTGCCCTTTGATATTTAATGGTGACTCCAAATAAAGAAAAAGTAGCACACAAAAACCTTTCTCTTGAGAATCTACTGCCTATTTTTTTGTAGGGGGAGATGATTAGTTTCTAGGATTTAAAATCTGAATTTAGAAAATGGTTATAAAGTTAGTTATATAAGAGGAATACATTCCAGAGATCTGCCATACAACATAGTGCCTATAGTTAATAATAAAGTGTTATAATATTATAGGAACTGTAGTAATAAGGTATCGTGTACTTAAACATTTGTTGAGAGTCCTTAGAATTATTTTACCCAAATATGATTCTGTGTAAGTTGCGAATATTTGTAGGTAAATGCTCAGCTCAAAATTTTAGGGTTGTACCATGGAGATCATGTTCTGCACCAGTGCAGATTTCAATGAGGTGGACCATGCAGTTTCATAATCATGTGTACATCTGATTTACCTGAAACCTCATTTAGTCTCTGTGGAAGCAGCTAACATCTGGCTTTACTCTGAAAGTCCACAAAAGGGGCTTGTTTGTGAGGCCACCATATGACGTCATCCTAGCCCTAACCATGCATTCAAGGGGAAACTTGAGCGCCCTTCCACGGAAAGTTTGAGTGGCTCTAATATTCACTTTGTGAAGACGCCTTCAGAGAAGAGGTACCACTCTTCCAGTTTGGAAAAGAAATGTCAACTTGAGAAAGGCACAGCATTTTGACTACATCCTTGATTTGCTCTAGTGATCAGAGTTCTCCACTGGGTTTGAGAACAGTGTTGGTATTTTATTGTTTCTTCCGTGTGGTTCTGGCTGCTATGGGAACAACCACTTTGGTGTTCTGATGGTCAGCACGTCTGACTCACTGTGGGGAAAGGTACAGTAACACTATGGCACACTTTCAGGAAAAAGCATGGAAAGCAAAACAGAATCCGTGACCCCCTTAAAATAAAGGGACACTGTCTGACATCCAAATCAGGTTAAACCTGAGGGCCTGACTTGGCAGCGTGTAAAAGGAACTCAAACACTGTGTGTCTAGGAGTCCACGCTCGCTTTTGAGTGATGGTTTCTCTATTCACACCACCAACCTCTTAACTACATTTGTAAACACATAATAAAACAGGCCATGACCCTAGACCAGAGTTCTCAACACTTCACTTATGTCATTTAGCCCTGCATCTTGAAAATCGCTGAGAACATAGTGTGGATTATTCCATAACTGATGCAACTAAATTCCTTCCAGGGAGCTCGGCAGTGACTCTTTTGTAACCTGGCACCCCAGCTTGTCTCCAGTGTTGGCTTCTGCCCTAGCTCGACCTGTACCCCCCGCAACAACACAAAGCCATTCCATTGGCTTTTCCAGAAGACCTGGGAGAAGATCTGTTTCTTTTCAACCCCTTTCTCTTGCATCTTATAACATACTTACTAAAGTCACTGGAAACACAGACCTTACATAGGAGCCCCTCCATTTTTATATAGTATATAAAAGAAGGGATACTGTTAAAATTTCCTGGTCTCATGACTAATAGTATTCCATAGTAAGGTAAAATATAGAGGCAGGATTTTCAAAATCTATAATATAAGAGTAAAATGGAAGAGTAGAAAACATAGGATATGTCAGTACAAAAAAGATGGTCTATCAATAAAGAGAAAATTGTTTTAAAAACAATTTTTAAAATATATATATATACAATTTTTTTATATATATATATAAAAACAAGTTTTAAAATATATCAGTTAAAAGAAAAACTCAAGACTGATCTGCAACCGCACTGTGTTAAAGTTAAGTCTGGGGGCATTAAGTGAACTACTAGGGGTGTCAACCAAGACCTATTCCACCACCAGGGGGCGCAAGGTAGTAAACCAGGCTCTTTATGATGCCCTCTGGTAGCTAGAATTCAACTAGATGACATTTCGAGAGCCAAGAAAGTGATTCCAAGAGGAAGTCATCTTCCCACTAAATGAGTGAAGGTGGAGAAGTCGTTATGACTTGAAAACAGAGAGAATGAACTCCTTTTCAAATCCATGCTTCATGAGAAACTAGCCCAGTTGAACCCTCAGGGAATCAGGGAATGTTTGCACCCGCACTCATCTGCAAACAGTAAAGGGATCCTAGGAGACTACAGACTGGAAATGTTTTTCCTAACGTAAGCAATTTACAGAAATGGCTAAATGACTTCTATTTATTTATTTATTTATTTATTTATTAATTTTGGAGAACTTGAAAGCCTCCAGGAAAGACTGAGTGAAAACAACTATGGTCTCAGCATTTAAACAATGGTCTGAATGATTTTCCAAAATGTCAAAACGTGTTATTACTATGGATGAATTGGGAAATGTGTAGGGTTCAGAGGCATCTGTGGGTTTCTTGACAGAGCAAAGGAGCTTGCTTTCTGATGCTGGATGCAAATTACAAAAAAGAAACTCATAATGAAAATTTAAAAGAGGAGATTCCAGTCTTATATGGGACCCGTCACTTCTCTCAGTTTTGATTTGTCTGGTTCACGCCCCACAGAGAAGGTTAAAAATTTTCCACACCCTTCTTAAGAGATCTTCCCCCACCTCTACCCTCATGTCTGTTTCCACGGACCATTTTTTTTCCGCTGGCAGTTTCCTTCCTCTGTAGGCCCACATGACAAATTTCTTCCCATCTTTCTCAAGACTCAGGATCTAGTCCCTGGAGATGTGAAGGAGTAGGATGAGAAGAAGAGTCAGCGTGATCTGGGAGAAGGAACAAGACTCAGTGACCTCAAAGACTTCAAAGGACTCAGGGGCTTGATTCTTTTGATTTTTAAAATCTCCCTGTTGCTCTACACAATGTGAGGGAAGGGGGAGGATTTCCAACTTTGGATCCAGCCCTTAAAAGGTTGCATCATAATAACCGCTAGCTGTATTTAACACTTCCCAAATATGACGCTGTCCTCCCCTATGGAGTCAGACTTGGAACTTGGGGTGATTCTCAAAGTAGCCTGAACAAATTCTCCTATTATCAGGCCCCCAGAAAGCTTTTCCGAATGGAATAGTTAACTGCTGCTGCTTCCCCTCCACACTGAAAAGATTCAAGCTCAGGTCGCCTAAAGGTTTATCTATTTCACTTGGGTCCTGTTCAAAAAGATGATAAAAGAGGAGATGGATTAGATACCCAAGGAAGTGAGAGCGTGCTGTGGAAAACGGTTGACAGTTTCTCAAAAGGTCAAAATTAGAATCATAACATGATCCAGGCCTTTCACTCCTAGGTATCATCCCACAAGAATGAAAATAGGTATTCAAATACTTATACACAACTGATCATAGCAGTACGATTTACAATAAGTAAAAAGTAGAAACAACCCAAATGTTTATCAGTGGATGAACAGAAAAACAAGCGTGGTATACCCACCCAATGGAATATTATCCAGCTATAAAAAGGAATAAAGTACTAACACATTCCGTAGTATGGATTAACCTAGAAAACATTATGCAGAGTAAAGGAAGCCAGGCACAAAAGGTCATATATTGTGTGACTCCAATTATATGAAGTATCCCAAATAGGCAAATCCGTAGAGACAAAAAGCAGGTTAATAGTTGTGTAGGAACTAACAGGAGGGGGGGATGGGTTGTGACTGGCTTAATGGGTACCGGATTTCACTGAGGGGGTGATACTGTTTTGGAACTAGAGATAGGTGGATACACCAAACAGCAAAAAGTGGTACGCTTTAAGAAGGGTAATTCTGTGTTCTGTGAATTTCACCTCAATTAAAACACACACACACATACACACACACACATACACATACACATGCACACATTCATAAACGCTTTAGGGTTACACAGGCCCTAAAGCACACAGAACAACCAGAAGTGCGTGGTCCTGCAACAGTCCCAAGGACCTCTTTCTATTTCAGTTCAATGCCAAGATGCAGAACTGTGAAAAGCACCTCCAAATTCAGCTCCCAATGGCTCTGTTCTTGAGTAGGGTCTTTGATGGACCCCTGAGCTTTTTCTGTTGTTGCTCAGAAGGAAAGTACCTTAGATGTTTCATCTAACAAGTGTTTTCAATAATTTCTGGGCAATTTCTCACATAGCCTAAGTGGGAAAGAAGATTTTTAAAATGGAAAACAAGCAAGGAAAACTACTCTCTCTCAGAGCTTTCAACAACTTTATTTAAATCAAACTTGGTTTTCATTGCATTTGGATTGTTTCTCTCATCCCGATTTTCATTACAGGAAACTATTTGAGGCCAACGCTCAAATCTAGTGTTTGGCTTTGTTTCTCTTGGTAGAGTTAACAGAATAGTTTAACGTCTATTTTTTCTTTTCATGATTCTGCAGCCCTTATGTGGAGGCAAATAAATTCATCTCTACTGATATTTCACACTATTTTTCTAGTAGAGCTTTAAATAGCCTAGTATGTTCTGTAATTCCCATCAAAATATCAATCACAAACAACTTCATCTGCAAATAAATTTAAATTGATTTAGCCCATCAGGGAGGCTTACATGCACCCATAGTTCCTTGACAGGTTTCTCTGGGCTAAATAATAGAAATTAATCTGTAGTTGCCAAGTACCAAAGGGTGAGTAGTCCCTCAAGGTCACTGTGAAGAACATCGCTGGCTTTGAGCTTCGGAGAATTAAAAGACTTCCTTCCTGACAAGAGTGGATTATGGACGTGGTCGAGGTGTCATTCAGGAAGATGATAGGGTTACCAGCCTGAAGGTAAAAAAGTCATTTGGAGCAGAGTGTCTTTTGTGTCTGAGCTTATGTTTAGAGAAGGTCAGGCTAAGGGCAACAGAATGACATGTCAACTTCCGGCCCAAAGGGCTTCCTCTCGTGCTATTTGAAATCCAACAACGTGTAAACTTGCAAATACTGGGTCCCCTTGCTGTAGAATTTCTCATCGTAGGAGCTTTTCTTGTTCTTTCAGGCTGATGTAACTGTCACACATAAGTAGAAACAAGAGCCGTTCATTGTACCCAAACACATTGACAAGACAGCGATTAAGCCTCTGCTATTGACATGATTTTGGTCTGTGAAATAAGACATCATACTGGTTAGGCTTAAAAATCACTTTAAAAAGAAATCAAATCTCAGTACGATGCATGCCGAAGATCAAAGTTATTCTCCCTTTGATTTAGTATTTGAAGAGATGTAGTAGCATTTGAGAAGAAATATTAGCTCAGTCACTTCGTGTGTCATCGGCATGATTTCTCATACTGATACAGAATCACTGTGTATATTATGCACACTGAACTTTCCATGATGCTCTGTTCTCCACTGGAGTTGGCTGGATTCCCAGAATGCAGCACGGCTTATCGTGGGGAAAACTGCGGAAAAGCGCTTCCATCTAGAAGAATAATCATCCTAGTGACACAGTAGTTGTAAATCTGTTAAAGTCAAATTTCTAGTTGCTATGAAATATAAAACGTCTTATAGAACGCTAAGCCTAGGGTCACACTTTTATGAGTTAGGCAATTCCAACATGCTTTATCTTGCCACACTAAAATATGGAGGCTAACTAGCTTTGCCATTTTAATTTTAAGATATGCCACATATAACATCGACTAGGAGACATAAAGTATTTGAGCTGCTTAATGGAGGAAACAATATACCTCGCTTTACATACCATGAACGTTGCCACGTACTTCATCACACTTGATTCCTATGACAGCCTTGCAGGATAAATTGGACAATTTATTCTCATCCCTGTTTCATAGATGATGAAGAGAGATAAGTGACCTTGAGATAAGCCACCTTCCTGGAAGGATGCCACACCCAACCCAGAGCCCTTACCCCTTTGGCTGCCGGCTGCCATAGTTCTGAGCTTCAGAGCAACATGCCTAAAAGAGCTGATGCATAAGCACCAGAATTCAATGGTAGGAGACTGCTACCCTGCAGGGGCCTGGCGAGGACCTTTCCAAGTTGATGTTTTTCCCTGGAAGAACAGGGAGCCTTTACTCTTCTCGCCTCTCTTTTCTAAATCGGTGTTGTGCATTTTACTTTCATGTTAAACAATGACATTTGGAAATTCATTGGAAACAGTGTCATGTTTTAGAATTTATCCGTGTGCTTTCTACTCAAATACTGAGAGTGAAGTGAGGTTGGGAGTTCTCTGTTTGCTTTTTTTATTTCAACCAACAGGGAAAGATTAGGGGACCGTCCCAGGCAGAGGCAGAGAGCTATCTGAGAGCTATCCCAGAGCCATGGGTATTTGGATGTTCTGGAGAATCTGGACAGAGAAGGTGAAGTGCATCATATCAATACAGTTTAGATGTGTGTGACCATGGCAAAAGGCTGC
The DNA here is from genome assembly GCF_008692635.1 of Crocuta crocuta. Classification (NCBI taxonomy): domain Eukaryota; kingdom Metazoa; phylum Chordata; class Mammalia; order Carnivora; family Hyaenidae; genus Crocuta; species Crocuta crocuta. Next base: position 4,320,027 of record NW_027527951.1, read on the forward strand.
GTTAGGAGGCAGAAATAAAATAGGGGGCGTGCCTGGAATTGAGGGTTGAGACCACGTGGTTGGAAACCTGGCACACGCCTGTTTCTTCACAAAAAGCTTTGGCCTGGGAGTTATATTTCGGCTGTAGTTGCAGAGCCACCAATTACTGATTGCCCAATGACTCTGAGCAGATGGCTTCCTTTCCTGGCCCTGGGTGTCCTCACCTATCAATGGGGATGTACGCAACCGTGGCTTCTTGAGCTGCAGTCATTTACAAACCGTATATACACTTGTGTTCCCTAATTTGACATTCAATCTGTATACTCGATTTATTTAATATTGCTTAGTATTTTTTCTCTAAATCTACTTACTGTTTGACTTATTTATTTTAAATTTGAAAATTTATTGAAGTATAACATGGACAAAAAGGCATGCAAAGCACAACTATATGTGAGGTGAACTTGTTTAAAAATGGAACACTCCCTTGGCACCAGATCAAGAAGCAGAATGTCCCCTGCACCCCTAAAGGTCCCTCATGTCCCGTACAGTCATTACTCTGTAAAGGTGACCACTATCCTGATTTCTAGCAGAATAGATAGATTTTACCTGTTTTTGAGACCTCATGTACATGGAATCATGCGTTATGTATTTTTGGGGGGGAGAGGTCTGCCTTTTTACTTAAATTAATTTTTATTTATTTATTTATTTATTTTTATTATCTTTATTTTTTAAATGTGTCTTTATTTTTGAGAGAGAGAGAGACAGNAGTTAATTTTTTTTAATTTAATCCAAGTTAGTTAGCATATAGTGCACCAATGATTTCAGGAGTAGATTCCTTAATGCCCCTTACCCATTTAGCCCATCCCCCCTCCCACAGCCCCTCCAGCAATGCTGTTTGTTCTCCATATTTAAGTCTCTTATGTTTTTGTCCCCCTCCCTGCTTTTATATCAGAGGTCAGACTTCTTCAACTCAATATTTTGCGTCTGAGATTTATCTACATTGTTGTAGTGTTGGTTCTTATTGCTGCATACATTTCATTGCATAAACATTTGTGCCTTTGTTGGTGGCTATTTGGATAATACCCAACTTGGACCATTATAAGCAGGGCTGTTAAAACATTTTTCATGTGTCTTGGATGAATATAAATATACGTTTCTGGGGGGTAAGTGCCTAGAGGTGGGATTGCTGAATCAGAGATGCATGTTTTCCAATGTGGTTACCAAATGTATTAATTTAGTTCAATATTTTGTATTTTGTTAAATGTTTATCCCATTTTTAAGAGTCAGAGAGAGACAGAGTGCAAGCAGGGGAGGGGCAGAGAGAGGGAGACACAGAGTCTGAAGCAGGCTCCAGGCTCTGAGCTGTCAGCACAGAGCCTGACATAGGGCTTGAACTCACATGAGGTCATGACCTGAGCTGAAGTCAGACACTTAACCAACTGAGCCGCCCAAGCAGCCCCCAAACATATTAATTTTAAAAGAAACCTTTACATCAGTAGGGCAACAAGCTCCACTTATCACAAACAAAGGACAACTGTACAAAATAAATACCATAAAAAGAAAACAATGTTACCAGACAATAGCTGGATAATGTCTGCCCCAAGCTCTGTGCTGGAGGCCTCACTTGCTCTCATGGGCAAATATTGAGGAGGTGTTAAAGGTGCTCTAGTACTAAACAGAGACTCTATCCTTGATTAAAGGAACACCTGAGAGACTATTGAAAAGATAGCTACTTTCTATTATGTGCTTCAATGTCATTTAATGCTGTATTCTACCTAAAATCATTAAGTATGCCGCAAGTAGTCAGTAAACTACAATTTGTGGGGAAAAGAACTACATGATAACATGTAGTGAAAATATTTCTTTTAATTCTGACATTTTATAGACTTGCAGTCTGTAGGCTAGCAGCTCTCAATTGCGTGTGATTTTGCCTTCCAGGGAATATTTGGCAACGTCTGGGGATATTTTTGTTTGTTACCACTGTGGAGAGGGAAATCTACTGGCATCCAGCGGGTTGACGTGAGGCTTGCTGTTAAACATCCTACAATGCACGGACAACTTCCCACCTGGAAACAAGGAATTATCCAGTCCACAATAGAGCTGAGACTGAGAAGCCCTGCTGTAGACTGAGATGTCACCATTGTGCGAGCTCCTCCCTGGGAGCACCATAGAACTCTGCAGTGATCCAAGGGATTCTGCATTGAGAACCATTGACTAGTACTTCCCCAGAGAACAAATGGAAAGTCAAGTGGTCAGTGTAATAGAGCAGTGTGGATATTCAGATCTGAGACCAGCTCCCTGCTCCTTTCACCTACCTTTGAAACCAATACCTGAATGAAGTCAATTTCACAGCAAGAAGAACAGGTTCTACTTCCTAGGCTATAGACAGGTCCCTCAGATTCCCTCCCAAAGAAATTAGGCTAATTACAACTTCCTACAAGTAAAAAAAGAAAGCATACTTTTAGTCATCTTGTTTCTACTGCTGTCGACTTGATTGGCATTTTGGAAGAGAGTTGTTTCCCAGACCTTGCACCCTCACTGAAGCAAAGTGCATTTGGAAAAGCACTTATCTCTGCTTAGCTCTTTAGACTAGTGATGCCAAAGGAAACGTACTCAGTAATCTTTACATCTCCACGAAGTATTATAACAATATACATTGTCCCGATTATGAAACTCCAGGGTTTGATAATGAAGGGGAATTGGTGCCAGAGCTTGAACTCAGATTTTCCTGTGGTTAGTTCTCTAGGCTCAATTACATCTTCTTTCATCATGAATTCAAGGTCCCTCGTCACTTTGGTCCAACAAGGAGGAAAAAAGATGAGGTAATGGAGAAGAATAAAAAGAAGTACTTAAAATCAAGAGAAATACACCATGTATTGGAAATCCAGTTAAATAGGAAGTCTGAGGGTAAGAAAAGCATTCTTCAGCACTACCAATACCAAAGTGCTTTGGAAGCAATCAATTAGCTTAGCTATCATTTAATGGTATGGACTTTATCTAGATTAAATGGACATGGTAATCCTATTTACCATACAATAGGTTTGGTAAAGAAAATGTTCATTGATATCATCCTGAACTGCAATCTTTTTAATTAAGTATAAACATTTCTATTCAAAATTAAAAATTGGACTTTCTTTGTGAGAAAGCTTTATCACTGATCCAGAAGTTATCTGTCAAAGACACGATGTTTCAAAGAGATCTATTGTTTGACTTAGGAATTTCCCCTTGGAGTTTACTGGTAGGCATTTTTTGAGCACCCACTGGAAGAATTTGCATCAATCAATCAGTTCTTCTTTCTGACACCTTGAAATAATGTTTGAGAAACAAGCTTTTGGCTCAAGCCTCAGGATCTGACTTAAAATCAACAGTGGGAAACCTAGAAAAGCCCAGGTAAAGACAAAATTGGGTAGGACTTGATATTAGAGAATTGATAAAAGAGAGAAGTGTGTTCTTATCAAGATTTTCAACCAAATACAAACTGTACATAAAAGCTCTGAGGGCATGAAGACAGTTTGATAGAGCATCACCTGAGACTCCTTTGGGTGCTAACGATCTGCATAGAAATGAATGATTTTCTCTGAATTAAAGGAGGTGACAGAAGGGTTCATATGGCTGCCTGTGTATAAACTAGCAGTATAAGTATTTTTTTTTAACAGAGCAGCTGACAATGGGTCACAGATTTGTATCTTACTAAATAGGACATTTTTTAAAGTACTTAAATATTTAACATTTACCGTCATTATCATTAAAAAACCAATAGGATATTTGGGGCACCTGGGTAGGTCAGTGGTTAAGTGTCCAACTCTTGGCTTAGGCTAAGGTCATGATCTCACGGCTGGTGAGATCGAGCCCCACGTCAGGCTCTGTGCTGACAATGTAAATCCTGCTTGGAATTCTCTCTCGCCCTGTTTCTCTGCCCCTCCCCAACCTGTGCCCCCTCTTTATCTCTCTCAACATAAATAAATAAGCATTTCTTAAAAGTCTTTTTAAAAATGAGATATTTTAACTCTAGTGCTACTAGTTAGAAATCATGGAGGCAGAGATGATCTAGTCCAGCACTTCTCAATTTTCGGATCTCAGGACTCCTTTTCCTGCCTCAGAATTATTGACAGCCCAGTAGATTTCATGTGGAATATATCTATTGATATTTGTAGTATTAGATACTAAAACTAAAAATAATTTTAAAACACAAGAAAACAGAAGCACACATTCAGAGTGATGACATCATCACATGCCATGGCATCTCTGGAGACCATGGACTGAGAACATGGAGTGAAAAAGGAAAACAATGCCTTTAGTGTCACCATGAAAATAGTTTTGACCGTAAGCGTAACCTGGGGGGCCTTGGGACCCCCCAGATGTTCCCGGACATTTGTTGAGAACAACTGACCTTGCCCAAGACTTCGTTCATTGATAAGGAGACAAAGGCCTAGAAGGGCAAGTGACCTTTTCGGAGATGACAGGTGGAAAAATGTTAAAATGTGCCCACACAAACGTGCACACAGATGTATGCACACAAACGTGTGGTCCCATATAGTTGGGGACAGCGTGCTCTAGAACCTGTCCCATGCAGGCAAGATGACAAGTGCCCCTGACACATATGATTCTTTTTATGAGAACAGTGTAGAGGGTGAGTTGGGCAAGCTGACCTTTAGAACATGCCCTGCACTTCTCATGGCCTCAGGGAGAAAGAGAGATTTCTTGCAGGTAGACTATCAAACTGGGAAGGAGTCGAATTGCAAATGTTAAGTCCTCTGAGAGAGGATCTTTCCCTATTAAAGGCTCTTGTGCTTAAAGCAGCAGACTTCTGCTCGAATCCCAATTTCTCTGACTTGGAGGGCTAGCCCCAGGTCTGCAGAACGAAAGAATCATTTGAAAAGAGAAGTCTTAATTGGCGGTTTGTTGTTTTTGGAGTTGTAGCCAGACCCTGAAGGAAAGATGCAGTGCCATTTAAATTACAGAAAAGAAACAATTTTTCAACAATGCCCAAAACAGAGCTTGTATATGCTATTTGAAAGCGTGGTGAGGAAAACATCTCCCTTCAAGTTAATGTCATTTGTATGGTTTTATTTGTTTGTCTTACGGGTAAAGGAAACATATGGGTTTAGAACATCATTGTTTGGATTAAGCTACCTTCCCTCATGCTCTCCAAAGAGGAGTTGTTTTTGAGGCTTACTGTGTTCTTACAAGTTTACACCCCCAAATCAATGAAATCACAACAGTTCTTTGGCTGGTCTTAGCTTTGACGTTGAACATTTCTTCTTATCAAGGGAGATGTCATCTATACTCCTAAGCTTCTAACTGTAAATAAATAGAAAACTGGTAAAGCATTTGAATGGGCTTGTAGCAGATAAATAACAGGAAGAGCAATGTGTTGAAGTCCGAAGTCTAAATTTAAATCTAGGCTCTTCATTTATCAGATAGTGAGTTTGGAAATGATTGGCTCTTCTCGTCTATACAATGGGAACACTGGTACCAGTGTCACATAGCCCCAGCATTAAGGGAAATAGCTGGCTGCTTGTGATACCAGAAAACCTAGGATGCTTGGTGTCCTTATGCTTGCTCTGCAAACCACAGTGACTTGGGCCAAGTGGCGCCTCTTCCCTCTGGACTCAGAAAGATGCTTATCCACCAAATGGGGACAGCTCCTGACCTAGTCATAGGCCAGTAAATATTAGCCATTCTTGTTTTAATTATTAATAAAATGGTATTTTCAGTAGGGGAAAATTTAGTGGGACAGTCTGAAATCTGTCCTAGCCCAAATCAATAGTATTTCTGGAGCCGAGATACCCTAACTCCACTGGAGCCCAGCAATTAAGGAAAGTCTTGCTCTGTCACATGAGATGCATTCTTGTGGTATTTCTCTCATTATTCTAATTAAGGAATGATTTATAGAACACATATTTGTGTGGTTGGAAAATTATACTTTAAAACCTTTGCCGTCCAAACCAAGTACCGGCTTTGAGCTGAGGCAGTAACTATGGTACCCACAAGCCTACCAGGTATAATCCTACTCTGACTGCCATCGTGACTGTGACATGTTAGGCCGGAGGGCAACACAGAGCTCTCATCAGCTTGCATCAGCTCCTTGCAAGACACCTAACTGTGGTATTTGCAAGTATTTTAATGTCTAATTGAAAAAAGAGATGGTCATTTGAAAACATTATTTCAGAACGGTTCCACTATATGTATGTTTCCTGTGTTCAGGTTCCTGGATGGAGGATCTTTGATCCAATGCACGTTAGTACTTTACGTATGTAAGACTATCCTAGTGCTAGCTACAAAGATGTTCAAAAAGTGTTTGCTGAATTGAATGGAAGATTCCTTATTACACGTCCTTCATTTTCCTAACAATTATCATTATATATTTTATTAAAATCATCTGTAGGAAAAGTCTCTTTAAAAAATCAGAGATCTAAATTTGGCAGCAAGGGTCACTATAGACCAGAGTTTGTTTTATTGTCTTCTTAATTCTGAACATGCACAGAATTATAATTTACAAGGGCACAAATTGAGTAGTAAGAAAATGAAACTTACGAATGCAAACTTATCATGAAAACTCATGAAATCCTGAGTTGGCAGAAGTAATTCTGGGATATGTATAGGAAAATGTGATGCCTGCATTTCTCAAGCAGATAAGACCTAAATTCAATGAAATGTTTGCAAAGTTCTACTAAAAAATTGGCCCTGGATAATGCATCAAGTTATATAAATATTAATTTGGAAAACTGATGAGTACAGCTGCATTTTGAGTTTGCCAAATCATCATAGAATTATGGAATAATAACAATAGAAGAAATGGCTAAGTTAAAAAAAGCAAATCCCCTTTCTCTTTGTTGCAATATTTCACTGTCAAATAGAAAGCTTCTCCAGAGAGGATCTGAAGATAAACCTGAAGCTCACCTACCCTTGAGGTTTTATGTTTTGTAACCTTAAATTTCCTTGATTGTTTATTACCTGTCTGGGTTGGGTTTTTTTTTTTTTTTAATTTAATTACTTGCAACTAAAACATTGTAACTCATAGAAAGTTTACATTTCCTCTTCAATATTTTACCCTGTAGTGGGTACTGGCAGTTCCCTATGATGCATCAATTATTGCTTCTTCTTTCCTTGAAAAGGAGAGGGAGAAGGAGAAGAATGAGGAGAAGGAGATGAATCGAAAGGAGAAGGAAGAGGAGACGGAGAAGAGAAGGAAGATTTTGTTCATGTATCTCAGGGGAGACTGATCTTACTCCAAGTTCCAGAGATGAACATTTCTCCAGCTTTGTATCTTCGGTGGGGTCAGCTCCCCTCATGGTGGTCAAATGATTACCAACAATCAGGGAGAAGTCTTTACTTTTCATCCACATCCAAGAGAGAACAAGTATTTCTAATTCTATATTCCGAACAAGAGGTCCCCGATTCACTTAGACTTAGGTCACATGCCCAGCAGGTAACCAATAATTTTGGCCAGGGGGGAGGAAATGTGTTGATTTGATTAACCCATGCATAGGCCATCCATCAGAGGGGCAAGTGGAGCCAACTGTTGCAGTTGGAAAGGGGTGAATAAGGAATAAATGCTGAGTAGGTAGGCTTGCCAGACTTAGCAAATAAAAATGCCTAGAACTCAGCTAAGTGTGAATTTCAGGTAAGCAGCAAATAGTTTTTAACATAGGCATGTCCCCAAAATTGCATGGTACATACTTATACTAGAAAGAATGTTATTTTTCTGAAATTTACATTTCTGATCAAATTTAACTGGGTGTCTGGCTACCATGTTTACAGAGATAAACATCACAATACGTATAACAGCTCTGGGTGGGGAATGTGGGTGGTTATTATCATCTGTAATAATGACTACAATCTGAGTAACCAATTGTATGTCAAGGGTCTTATTTAAATCAATACTAATCCTATGAATATCATAGTAAAGTAGATATCATTATCATTATATTATCCCTATTTTGCATGTAAGAAAAATGTTAGGCTCAGAAAAGGTAATTAATTCAGGATCACAGAACAAATTAAGTCACTGACCTGGGGAACAAAGCCTCTAATCTCATTGTCTGACTCCAACACGTCCATACCTCTTTGACCTTTTAGGAAAGGTTGGTATGAGAAGGACATACCTCTATCCCTACTCAATCATTTCCATGCCCCTTTCCTATGACTCTAAAAGTTTTCTTCAACTTTAAGCATGATCCTCTTTAAAATATGGCTCCAGAGCTCGAGAGAAAATATCTGGAGAATGGAGAAAATAAGATGACTTTCAAGGCCAGCTGATGGGAAGGCCCTGTACACGTGAGCTTTCTCTGAAGAATGCTTTTTCCCATCAGTGTACGAATGTGTCCCAAGAAGTTCTTCTGTTAGTGATAGCTCAAAATTCACGTATCTTCCGTGCGATTGATTTCAAACACTCCAAAAGGCTGTATGTATCTCCACAGCAAAGTTCATCATCGCAGGAAATCGTTCATTTAGGAAGGTCTTAACGTTGAACACGAAGCCGCCACACTGCAGATCAAGGCTTTTGACCCATTCTCAAGTGCACATAAAATGGCAGCTATCACAAACAGAATCGCTCAATCAAGTCCTTAGTCAGGATTCTCTTCTGCTCATAAAATTCGTACAGTTCATTTTTCTTTTCCTCTCCAGATCAAGTTCCCAAACCCATAATCAATTTTTTAAAAACCTCATTGTTTTTGAGCATTTTCCAAGTTGGTTCACCACACTCAAGTTCCAATCAGGTCTCTAATGACCTGTGCGTGTTCCAGCTAGGTCCTTGCCTTCCCAGCCAGACTCCTGTGTCTCACTAGTGATGACAGGTGGGCGGCAGCAGGGACTGGGTGGGGGTGGGGGGGTATGTTGTTGGAGCGGTGAGATGGTTGAGTGTGCTTCCGTAAGTAACAGAATAATCCTTCCAGCTGCAAAGGGTGGCCGCTCATTTCCAGGTGTTGTTGGCAAAGCAATTGGAGCGAAGAACTTGCTCCCCAGTTCTCTTCTTGGGGCAGCGCCCTCTTGCTAAATCTTCACGCTCACATAACCGTGAGGCTGGACATGAGGAGACAATGCTCAGGATCAGTTGCCAGCACTGCCTGGAAGAGGTGGGAACTATGTGGACATCTCGCAGTACAAAGATGGCTTCATTGCGGGACATCTGAGCAGCCTGACGTGGTGGGCTGGAGTAGCAAAGGCAGTTTGCCGTGGCTGGGTGACTTCGACCTTCATGTGAATTTAACAAATCAAAATACAACTTGTGTATGTCCTCCCCCCACCCGCATATCCCTATTCATGCATTGATGCTGATAACCACTTTCACAAAAGCACGTAAGGCATTTTTTACCTTACTGGTTAGTATTTATTTTACATATCACTGTAAATATCACCTCGGATGTTTTTCTGTTCATTATGCACAGAATGGATCCTTCCTACCCTTTCCTCATTCCTCTTTATTGATTCAATTCTTGTCAGATTATGACTCGATCCTGTCTGGTTCATATATGCTTTCATTTTCTGTGTGACAATTTAACACGGTTGCTTTGCTGTATTTAATGTGGTCCTTTATAGAAGCACAATGGCTTAATTTGGGTCACCTGTATCTTTAATGACAGTATATTTTTATCATATTTCATGTTATTTATTAAAAATTGTCTCATGCCCAATCCAACCCCCAGAGAATTTTTGTACACACATTTCCTCTGGCTGGCTGACTTTGAACAGTAATTGTAACTCGGAAATATTAGGTGGCCAGTTGTATGTAAAGTATTCAGAGCACGTTTATATCTCAAGTTGGTTTCTCTGTGCCATCTTAGCCTCTGGGATCACTTTTTGTGCCTTTACTGTGAATACTCACAGCCAACAAAGCTAAGTTGTTTTTTTTTAAATATTTTTATTTATTTCTAGGAGAGAGAGAGAGAGAGAGAGACAGCGTGAAGAGGGGAGGGTCAGAGAGAGAGGGAGACACAGACTCCGAAATAGGCTCCAGGCTCTGAGCTGGCAGTCAGCACAGAGCCCGACGCGGGGCTCGAACCCACTACCGCGAGATCATGACCTAAGCGAAAGTCGGACGCTTAACCGACTAAGCCACCCAGGCGCCCCCAACAAAGCTATGTTAACATTAGCCTGTTCTGAATAGGAAATTCAGTGGGCTGTGAAAAGATATCACATCATGTACTCAAATGTGTCTCAGTTCTGATCTCTGTAAGCAATCTTAATTTTGGAAACTTTTCCAAATATTTTTACCATGTGTTGTATCACACATTTGTGTTATCATCTTAAAAAGCACATACATAATGAAAGGGAAGCTGACAAGCTAGAAACAAATTCATGCAAATGGCTTCTAATACTCTGTTATGCCTCCGGCTTTTTCATTGTGAATTAACAAATGCTTCACTTTTACTCAGCGGAGACTCAGAGGGGCTGTGGAGGGCCACCGGAAGGGACATTTTTCATTCGGGGATTTGCTACGCCACTCAGAACGTGGCCTGCCTCGCTCCTGCTTCCACTAAAGCTCTCTCTAATGCATTATCCCACTATATAGTCCCCTTTGCTTCCGTACCTTTCAGCTTCACCTGACTGCAGGGAGCTACCTACAGTTTGTGTTTCTCCTGCAGTTTTTCTGCTGGCTCTTATCTCTTTGTATTTTCCTCTGCCTTATTAACCAGCTATATGTATTTTTCTCGGAGTGTTTACTGCATCACAAGCAATGGTCTAGGCTTTGGGATGTTAACAAGAGCAAGACAAAACACCTGCCCCTACATAGAGCTTACGTGTAGCGGCGGGGTCAGGAGGACAGACACTAAATAAGCATATGATATGTCAGGTGGTGATAAAGGAGAGAGTGATGGTCGTTCAGTGAGAGAGTGGTGCCGTTAATCACCAACATCTACCAAACATCTGTCTTTGACCCTCTGCGTGCCTTCTCTATATTCCCAAACTTAGGACTTTCATTTGCTCACGTAGGACCCCTTAAGGCCGATTTCTAAATTTATGTCCATATCTATTCCTTTCGGCTTTGGATTTTACTATTATTCTCAAGGGTCATTTCATTCTTCTGGTTGATTTTATCTAAATTAGTCATTATATACTGGTTTTCCCATAGGAAATTCTGATGAATCCCGAGAACAATGCTACAAGGAAGTTATTATGTTTATACTTTTGTGTATTTGGATATAGGGCAGGCCAAATAATCTAGGGTAATATACTGCATGTTTTAGCTTTCATTCAGGTGTTTGCCATTATTTAGACTTAGGGTAGTCATCAAATACTATTCCAGCTATCAGCCCTGTTACTTTAATTCTTCACTATACAAACATCCAGGGAAGGAATTCCCCATGGTTCTTCTCAATAGATTTATTAATCCCCAACCACGTAAATTCAAGAAATAAATACCATCGTAGCTTTGAAGCTGTTATAAATTTCAGCTTCCAGTTTATCAGCCTTTTATAGTCAACCTGAGCATAGACATTTGGGCACATCCTGACACTCACTTTTGCTGTGTTGTATCATTTCCAGAGCTGAAAGTGCTTGGCCTCTGGGAACAAGTTGGGTGGAATGGACAAAATTGTTATGAGTCAAAAGTGAAGCCATTTTGTTTCCTTCAAGGATGGCAACCATCAAATAATTTATTTCTTTATTCTGGTTATGACTGCAGAGATTCACACTTTCCCTTGCTTCTCCATAGTACTTTCCCACTTACAGAATGGCTTAGAAGGTAAAGCTACCATTGCCTAATTCTATTATTGTCTTGCCATATGGCCCTACAGGGGTGTGGGAAAAGGGCTCAGCCTGGCCCATGAATGCAGTCCTACAAATCAAAGCTAGCACACTGAGCTGACCCAGGCCCTAAAACACGTTTCTTCCTATGTGATAATTTTAAAATATCAATTGAGAAAAAAACAAATGTCAGCTGTGAAATGAATACCCTTGTGGTGGCCAGGGATTTTGCTGTTTGATTCCAATTAGAGGTAATGAGAATCATGAGGATTCTTGCTATACCTCTCCTTGCCATAGGTGTTATTTTTGCAATTAAAGCACTATGTGTGTCCCTGTAGGGTTTGTATTTAATTGGCAAACATGGTATGACATATGTCAAATTTCATCAAATCTTAGACCTTCCCATGAAAAATTGCTTTCAATTTGCTGATGTTTAACATCTATATCCCAAGTTTCCCATTCCAAACATCACTGCAAATTGGTTTCTATTGCTTCGCTGTCAATGGTCCATAGCCTTACAAATAGATTTATGAAGGGCACCCATTAAGTAACAGCTTAGGAATAGTTAGAACAATTTCAGAACTTTTTTTTTACTTTCCCTTTTTTTTCTAATGCCAAAAGTTATATATGCACCAGTCTTGTCTACAGGAAAAGCTGTGAATGTCGTTGAACACATCTGGAAGTAAAATTCATTCAAACATTATTTTTACTGATTAGTAACGTTTCTCCTTTGCACATTATCTCCGAATATTTATTCAAGGTGACACTTGACTAAACCTTGGTTACCTTAGGGAGAGGAAAATGTTGATGGATGTCATAGCGTCTTCATACTCCTCTTACAGAGCATCACGCATCTAGGGGTTTGTGTTTGGAAATGTACAACGGACCCCATTTCCCCCTAAGCCCACAAGGGGGCACTGGTTTAACACCTTCCTGGATAGACCACTGAGTGGGGTAAGCTTGCCAGAGAGTAGCCAAAGCTACAGAAAAGAGCTCCCACCACCCAGTTTGAAATTAGCACGGGAAAGAAGAAGCTGTATGAAAATCTTTTGCTATATCTACAGACTCCTCGCCCATAGAGACGAGGAATAAAGTTTACAAGCCATTTGGGATCATGTCTGCCCTTTACAGCCTTTTTGCCCCTCACTGTTAGAATCTGTGTCTCATGGATCATAGACCATCGCTGGGCTTGCCCGCTGACTCCAGGGAAAAGAGGCTCCTCCCCTTCCTTAAAGACTAACCTCTATCTATTCTCAGCGTCGCAGGGGCCATGTTCTCACTCCTTCCTCTCCCTCTTTCACCATCTTCAGTCGCCTCTTCCTCTCTGAAATTCTTTGCCCCTGTATGCTACATGTCCAAGTTTATCCCCATCTTGAAAAACCTGTCTCTTGAACATGAATCTCCGTCTAGCAACTACTTTAGTCTTTTCTTATCATCAGACTTCTTACAAGAGTGGCTGTCTAAATGTCGAATTAATGTATTATTGACCTAAGAGAAGATAAAGTAATTGCTAGATGGGGTCATTGTTTTGCTAAAACAGCTCTTTCGAAAGTCAACGATTAACTTTAACAGTAAATGTTTGCCATTATCTGCTTCGAAAAAGTCTCTTTCCCTTTCCTTTCCATGACTCTAAATATTTTTGGTTTTCTTTCTACTTCCCTGAAGCCTTCCCGAGTTTTCACCCTAGTTGTTTTTCCTTTTAACCACACCAGTTCAAAACCTTGATTTATTTTTGGTTGTTCTTGTTTTACTTTTATTCTAGTCATTAAAAAAATGTACCTGCCCCCCCCCCCTTTTTTGGGTGTACAGTTCTATGAGTTTAGATATATAGTTTAGGCATACAGGTGTATAGCAGTCACCACAATCAAGATGCAGAAATGTTCCATCACCTCCCCAAATTTCCTCCTGCAGCCCCTTTGTAATTAACCCCTTCTCCATAGCAGTCCTTCAGCAAACACCCATCTATTCTCTTCCTAAAGTTTTACCTTTTCCAGAATGTCATATAAGTAGAATCATTCAGTATGTAGTTTTTGAGTGTATTTTTTTTTTCACTTAGCATACTACATTCATGTTTCATGTGATCCACATTGCTTCATCTATCAGATTTTTTCTTTTCTTTTCTGTTGTTGTACTCTGTTGTTGTATTCCATTGCCTGGACGAACTATAATTTATTTACTAGTTGAAGGGTATTTGGGGTCTTTTCAGTTTGTTGTGTGTTGCTATGAAAAAAGATGCTGAAAACATTCGCATACAAGGTTTTGTATGTCTACCTACATTTTCATTTCTCTTGTGTTTGTATTTCTGAATCATCTTGTAAGTGTACGTTTAATTTTATAAGAAACTGCTAAGCTCTTTTTCAAAATGCAAATGTACCACTTTGCATTCCCACCAGCAAAGTATGAGAGTGTCAGTTGTCCCTGAAACTCTCTATCACTTGAAATTGTCAGACTCCTTAGTTTTAGCCATTCTAATAGGCCTGTAATTACATCCCATGATGGTTTAAAATTGCTTTTCTCTAATACCTAATGATGCTGAGCATCTTTTCATGCGGGATTATGTGCGACCACATCATCTTCTTTCGTGAAATGTCAGTTCAGATCTTTTGTTCATTTGTGAAAGTTGGGTTGTTTATGTTTATATTGTTGAGTTTTAAAAGTTCTTTATTGTATATACTAGATAAAGTCCTCTGTTGAATATATGATTTGCAAATATTTTCTCCCAGTCTGTGGTTTTTCTTTTTATTCTCCCAAGGGTAGCTTTTACACAAGTTTTAAATTTGGAGTTCTTAAATTTGGAGTTTAAAGTCTGATTTATCAAATTTTTTTTTCTTTTGTAGAATGTGCCTTTGGTGACATATCTAAGAACTCTTTCCCTCACCAAGGCAACCAACATCTTCTCCTATATTTTAATCTAGAAGTTTTAGTTTTTTGGTTTTGGACTTCATATGTTTAAGTCCATAATACATTTAAAATTAATTTTTTTGTAAAAGGTATGGATTGAAATTCATATTTTTTACATATGGAGATCAAAATGGTCTCAGCATCATTTGTGGAAAAGGCTGTTTTTCCCCATTTGCCTTGGTATCTTTGGCAAAAATCCATTTGCCAAAGTGGACCATTTATATGTATATCTGTTTCTAAGCTCTTTCTTTCTGTGGCCTAATTCTGTGTCTTTTTGACAACACTGTCTTGATTACTGCAGCTTTAGTCATTCTTGAAATCAGGTTATCCTCCAACTCTGTTTTTATCTTTAAGATTGTTCTGGCTATTCGTGTGTGTGTGTCTGTGTGTGTGTGTGTGTGTTGCCTTTCAAAAAAACAGTTTTGAATCAGGTGTGTCAATATCTAAAGAAAATCCTGCTGGGGTATTTACTGGGACTACGTTGAACCTAGAGATCAGTTTGGGGGAAAATGACATCCTCACAATACTGGGCTTTTCAATAAATGATCATGATGTATCTCTCCATTTATTTTGGTCTTTGTTTTCTTTTGTCAGCATTTTGTAATTGTTCAACAGTGGATCCTGCACATATTTTGTTAGACTTCCCCCCTAAACATTTCATGATTCTTGGTGCTGTTGCAAGTGGTACTACATTCTGGGTTCATTTTTGAGGCTCATTTCTTCAAACTGTGTATCTAGTTTCACTACACTGTCTCTGACGCCTACCCCTTTTCCTCCACTTAACACTGCGTTATTCTGACAGTCTCTGTCATTGCTTTTGTGTCTCCAGTTAGTATACCCACTGTGTCATTCTCAGCCAGTTTCCTAAGTCTCAACTTTCCTCCTGTTACTCAGATTAAAAACTTTGTGTATTACCTCTGCAAAATAGTATTCAAGAGAGTCTTTACAAACATCTTCTCTTACTTCATGACAGAAAATTCTGAATGATCTGGATTCATCTACTCATTACATATCTTTTTTGACCTCTGGAAGTTAGAGTTCTAATGGGACAGGGGAAAAGAGTAATAGTTAAACAATAATAACAAGAACAAACACACAGCGTCTTGAAATATACTGTATGCTTTGCCAAACAGCTGTGAGGAAGACTTAAACGTTGCAATTAACAATAGAAACTATAAGACATTGAACATTGATCCTGTTCTAAGCTATGTGCTGTCACTTTCATACATTATCTCAATTCATCTTCAAGATAGCCTCTGAGAATGTGGTAGATATATTATTTTCCATATTTTACTAATCAGGAAACTAAAACTTGGAAAATTTAAGTAGTCAACTTAAGGTCACTAACTAGTAAATGGCAGAGTTGAAACTCGATGCATGGCCTGACTCCAGAGCCTATGTTTAACTTTGCCATAGTGTTAGGCGGCAATCATTGGGTGGCAGATGCTCACCAACGATAAGGCAAATGGTCAATGAATTCAGCCATCATATTCTGTAAGGTCAAGCATTCCTGTGAACTAGGAAGCTGGTTTTCTGGGAACCGTGGCCATATGAAGTCACGGATGTCAAGCACATCAGTCACCGTGGGGAGATTGCTCATGATATTTTAAGTTCTATTGAGAAAGCCATTGCAAGCCATGGATTACGCTACACAGCACCTGGTCCAGTCTGTGAAACATAGAAGGGGTTCAGGAACTATTGTATTAAGTTGAATTGACATTAACATTGAGCATATGAGTATCACAAGTGTGCATATACATGGTGTTAGGTCCTTTTTAAGTGCCCAAGGCAACTATCAATGACTCTTCAATTGAACAGGGAAAATTTGTCACATGAAGTAACAACATAAATTTACCTGCTCAAGGCAGGCAAAACCAATCTAAGAACTCAAATAAATGCAATTGGAATCAGGTTTGATAAATAGAAATCTTAGTAACTATGATCAGAAAGTAGAGTATATTTGATGCCTAGAATATTTTATTTTGTCCTGATAAGAAAACACCAATCCTGGTACACCTGGGTGGCTCAATTGGTTGGATGTCCAACTTTGGCTCAGGTCATGATCTCACAGTTCATGAGTCCGCACTGGGCTCTGTGCTGACAGCTCAGAGCCTGGAACCTGCTTCAGGTACTGTGTCTCCCTCTCTCGCAGGCCCTCTCCCACCTTGTGCTCTCTCTCAAAAATAAATAAATATTGGGGCTCCTGGGTGGTTTAGTCGGTTAAGTGTCTGACTNTATATGAATTTAAATGGCCTCATTCAAAATATTTCATCAAACAATTTGCCATTTACCCAAAAAATAGGGGGAGGGACGTTTATCTGCCCATAAAATACAAATTCATTTTTCTTCCCTTCATTGTCAGTAAAGGATTATTTTTTGGTAGATACTTGTGCACTCTTGAAAGAAAACATATTAACACAAATAGAAAGTAAGAGCATTGAAAATCAGTTTTAACTCTCATTTATCTCCACTTTAGAGTTCCATTAAGTCTATGAATTGGCTCAGCAAACTGTATCAAGTTATTCCTGTTTGATAGATAATCAGTCTACCTGGGAGATGGCCTTCTCCATAGGGCCATTTGTCTGATCAGATATCAAATAGCTTGTTGATTATTCTGACTTCAAAGGCTACTGGCACTGAGACCTTCAAGGTGGTCTGTAATGCCCTGAGTGTTGAGGCCACCTGTCAATGTAGCTTCCAAATTAAAGAGAATCTGTTGGGAAATGAAGGGTAAACTTCCTCTTCTTCAGATTAGCCTGATTAACCTTGAGCAATTTTACTTTTTCAATACCAGTTAGTATGGAGAAAATACCACCAAAGCGTTTCCAGTTCCCTTTACTTTTGGGATAGATGCGTTTTCTTATATAAAACATAAATATCCATTTACAGTGTTGCAGAATTTTAGGAGAATTTTGAATAAAGGATTACAATCTTTTATTTTTCTCTAGTTTCTGGAAATATTTATACTAATGGAAAGTAATCATTGGAGTTTTACAGATATGTTTTAAAGAGAAAAAAATGCAAATCCTTGTCAGATACATGTTTTTTGGATTCACAAAACAATAAGTTTTGTGAAGTTGGTTTCATGATAAGTATTGTCTATGTTTTCCACTCTTATTTATCAGGCGATACTTTCTTAATATAAAAAGGAGATCTCTAAGACAGCTGAGAATAGTTTATAAAATTTATATATCTGGGCTTACTCATGTTATAAAATACAAGACTTAGGGGAAACTTAAATTCTATACTTGTAAGCCCTTTAATCAAATAAAAATACTACTGATTAATCAAAGTGATAAAAAATGAACAAGTCTGTAATGAATTAAAATAATTTATATGGTTTGGGCATTTCATATAAACTGTCACCCGATTGTTTCTCATTGCTTTATCAATTTTTCATATAAATTAGTCTATAGAAACTCCATTTTCTTAAGTACATGTGGCTTCTAGATAAACCTAATGACAGAACTGAGGTTTGGGCAATTTATTTTCAAGCATTTGGAAGAAAGAAAATAACTTATTTATCTGAACTTATTTATCTGCAACTAAGAACCATTGTCAGAAGTTAAGTTTAACTAGAGAGCAATATTTAAAGCAGCTCCTCACTATCCAATTTTAGATATAGCCTCAGTAGTACAGAATTAAGTTAGTTTTTTAAAAGTTGTACTGTGAGCTGAAACTTAATAGAAATGGACACTTTTAAACATTTGATACTGGTTTCCATCATACTTTGATGTTTCAATGCTTGCTATTCTCTCCTCTTTTAATAAGCTTCAGAATGAATACTTATGAAATGTTGCCTGTGTTGTACATTTTAGGAAACCGGAATGATATTGCTTGTTACTTTATGGCTTTATGCTTATCATTAAATTATAGGGTTTTTTGCTTTTTATGATAGAGAGAGATAGAGATGGGTGCATGTACAAGCAAGTGTGAGAAGGGCAGAGAGAGAGGGAGAGACGAGAGAGAATCCCAAGAAGGCTCTGTGCCGTCAGCGTGGTGCTCCACACTGGGCTCAAACTCACAAACCATGAGATCATTACCTGAGCCGAAATAAAGAGTGGGCTGCTTAACAGATTGAGCCACCCAGGCACCCCTATGCCTGTCATTAAATTTTAAAAACAAATGGATGATAGGCATTAAGGAGGGCACCTTTCAGGATGAGTACTGGGTGTCATATGTAAAAGATGAATCATGGGGTTCCACTCCTGAAGCCAAGACTAAACTGTATGTTATCTAACTTGAATTTAAATAAAAAAAAAATAACATAAAAAATAAATAAAACCCTTTTTAATTTGAAATAATTTTAGACTTGGAGAAAAGTTGCAAAAATAGTCCAGAGTTTCCATATACCCTTCGGTCAGCTTCCTGTAGCTTTTCCTAATATTAACACCTGGTATACCATGGTATAGTCATCAGAACTAGAAGTTAGCCTTGGTACAATACTATTAACCAACCTACAGACTTTGTTCAGATTTTGCCAGATTTTCCCCGAGTGTCTTTTTCTGTTCAAATATTCAATCAAGAGTCTACTGTTATATTCAGTTATCATGGTGTCTTAGCTTTTTTTTTTCCCTTGAGATAACTTCTAAAATGAAATCATAAAACACTTCTCCACAGTTACTTTCTTTCCTCCATTGCTGTGTATTAACGTTGGTTCATTTTTATTGTCACCATTAGAGGGTTTTTGGAGAAAAATCTGTGATCGTTTTCTTTGTGTTATATGCTCAACCCTCATCTTTGTTTTGAAGAAAGTAAGTATGACAAATATTTATAGTAATTTAAATTAGTACATATAGTTGAGTACAATTTAGTCTTAGGCATGCAGACCTTGTCACTGGGCTAGACAACATGAGATTCCCAGAGTTTTGAAATATCTCGTCAAATAGTAAAGTGAAGACACATCTAAAAATAACTTGGCAGAGAACTGAATCAACAGCAGAGCATTCAAGTGTGTCAACTTCACCTCAGTAGAGACCATAAAAGGAACTCATTTAAAAAATAAAAAGCCCTCAAATGGTGGGGGAAAGGGAGAGAGGCAGACCATGAGAGACTCTTGAATGCTGACAAAAACTGAGGACTGATGGATGTGGGGGGGAGGGGGGAGGGGCATGGAGGAGGGCACTTGTGGGGAAGAGCACTGGGTGTTATGTGGAAACTAATTTGACAATAAACTATTTGTAAAAAAAAAAAAGCCCTCTTGTTTTAAGGATTTCAGAGAGACAGAATGTATTTCATTGTTTAAGATATTACAATGATAAATTTGTTGATTTAAAAACAAATTTTTAACACTTATTTATTTTTAAGAGAGGGAGAGAAACAGAGTGAGCAGGGAAGGGGCAGAGAGAGAGAGGGAGACACAGAATCTGAAGCAGGCTCCAGGCTCTGAGCTGTCAGCACAGAGCCTGACACGGGCTCGAACTCACAGACCACGAGATCATGACCTGAGCCGCAGTCCGATGCTTAACTGACTGAGTTATCCAGGCATCCCTAAATTTGTTGACTTTTAATTTGTATTTATAGCTACTGGTTTTCTACTACTTCATTATAAATTTCACTAACTGAAATATTTCCTTTTTAATAAAAACAAAAATCTTTGAATTACTCTTCTTCAGAGGTTATTGATAAGACATCGTAACTTTATTTATAAGGTCATTAATTTGGATAAAACTTAAATGTCTAAAAGCATGTGATTGGTTAAGCATATTGTGGTACAGAAATATCTACTGATAATATTGTAGAAGAATACTTAATGACATTGAGAAACAATGTGCAGAATATGAGTCCAGTTTTTTAGGAAAAAATAGAAAACATGGTATGCACAGAAAAAAATTAAAAATGCATATGCCAAAATGTTAATCTCTGGATAATGAGATTTGAGGTAGGGTTTCTTTTCACTTTTAATGTTTTCTGTAATAAAAGTATTTCAACAATAATTTCATATTTCTTTTGTTTTGAGAAAAATGTTATCAAAAATTCTGAACTAAAAATGTTTGTTGTTCTTAGTATATGTTTACCTCTAACTGATAACCTTGTAACTAAAAGATTTTTTTCTTTTGGCAGCATGAAACATCTGGAATAATAGATGTTGGTTTAGGTTTTGAAATATTGAATTAATATATCTGGGGACGGATAGACAACAGAATTTTAATGTTCAAGCATGCATTTTTGGTTTATTACATCAATTAGCATGTTTCTTATTACTTTTTTTCTCGCATTTATTTTTTCATGATTTTTAGTTTAAACTATGTTAAGATCCGTTATTAAGTGCGGAGTTAATTTATTTTTTCATGATTTTTAGTTTAAACTATATTAAGATCCATTATTAAGTGCAGAGTTAAATATTCATTGTAACTTAGGATTTGTGTCAATATCATCCTAAAGTATCATTATCAGTAGGATAGTCATAGGTACCTTTGCTGTTACCTACTATGTATGTATATTTCCAGTTCATCTTTGAATCATCTGGTGAGAGAAGAATTGATGTTATACCCATTTAGAGACAAGAAAATAGAGACACAGATGGTTCAATAACTTGTCCAAGATTTCTCATTTGGTAAGAGGGGATGTTAGTAGTCTGTGCTCTGAACCATAATGTTATATTCCTTCTATTTAAGAATTTTTTTAAAAAACCACATATTTTCAATTACACAGACAGGATATAGGACATTTCAGTCTCTAGGCTGTCATGAGAATAATAAGGGAAGTGCAATTCAAGTGTTCCGATGTATATGGGATTGGGCATAGTTCAGATGTTATTAACTTATGTCTACTTATAATTATTGATGATGACATCATAGGTATCAACTACGGAGCTATTCCTCTGCTGAGCACTGAGCCCCACATGCATTTTCTTGGGTGAGATTCAGAACAATCTAAGACAGGTCGTATTATTATCATGTCTTATTATTCATAAGGACACTGAAACTTTGAGAGACTCATGAATTTGCCCAAGTTTATAGAGCACTAGTACGGGGAACATGAACCTAGTTTTTCTGAACTCAAAAGCCAGGCTTTTAAGCATTACACAATGTGAACTTGTTCTCCAAAGACTCTGGTATGGATGAATTATACTTGCCTAGATAAGCCTGATTGAGTAATAAGAAGAATTAATGTTTCAATAGATTTATTACAAGACCAAAGACCTTTAGCCATAACCCCACACTTAACGGTGGCCAACCATTCAGGTTTGTTGGAGACTTCTCCGGTTTAACACCGGAAGTCCTGCATCCCAGGATACCCTTCAGTCCCGTGCAAAGCGTGATGGTCTGTTTCCCAGCCACGCGCCAATTTTAGAAGTGATTTTTAAAATTCAAACACTGTGTCCCCAATTCCAGTTGAGCTAAGCATCTATGTAAATATATTCTGGAAGGAAAATATTAAAGGAAACAGGGAGAGAGGAGAGAAGGAAGAGAGGAATAATATTATATTCAGTGTGTGCAGTTGAAAAAGAAAAGATAACAGCGCACCCGTAAAGTTTGTGTCATACTGTACAGTGGAGCAGCTCCTGCATTTTGCAGGTGGTTGCTAACCTGGTCACACAATGGGTCCAGTGGTTTTAACTGCTATCCTGCTTCGGATGGAAATTCACAGGATTTGAAAGAGTACATTTTCACAAAACAAAACGATCACTGGAGGGTGACTCAGCCTGAACTCTGGAACTACAGTCACACAGGGGCTTATAGCTTAGGATGAGGAATGCCCTCCCCACCCCCGACCCTCCCCACCCCACCCCGGGGCAGAAGCCAGGCNACACACATAATCCCTACCTCAGTAGGGATTTTTTCCAGCAATTACTCTATGACTCTGCTCGTCTCCAGGTCACACATCTTTTAAAAGGGGTCTTTCGCATGCTATCAGCACTTCTTCATCTTCTGTTTTCTCTTCAGTTTACCTCAGTCAATGTCCACCCTAACAGTCAGCTGAAATTGTACTTTTCAAGGTCACCAGTGACCTCCATTTGCCAAATCTGGTAAACACATTTTGTCCTCAACTTTCTTAGCCTCTCGAAAGCATTAGGCAAGTTGACTCCAACCTTCCTGAAATATTCTCCACTCAGCTGCCTGGACATACTTTGCCCAAATCCTGCTCAAACCACCGGTCTGTCCTCTGTCCCCTTTGCTAGCTCTCTTTCGTTTGCCTGAACCTGATGTTTTGGTGCTTTTCAGGGTTTAGTCCTGAATCTCTGTTGTTCCTATGTACCTTCTCCTGGAGCAACCTCATTCTACCCCAAGCTTCAATTTCAAACTAGTCTATCGCTCCCAACTTTGTGCCTTCAGCTCATGTACCTTTTCTCTGGACATCCTCCCCCCATCCCCCATTTACGTGATTGCTGGGCAGTACCATTTAGCCATCTCACAGGTATTTGAAACTTCACATTTCCAGGTGGACTTCTGATTTTCCAGCCTGTTGCTCCATGGTTTTCCCAATTCCCTGTGGCCCCTATTTTGATAGCTTCCTTTCCTTCAATTCTCCACTTCAATTCAGCAAGGTCTAGAGATTCTACCTCCAGATATAGCTCAAACCTAGCAATACCTGCTCAATATCAATTTTCCCTTCTTCCTTTAAATTAAATTCTGATTTTGTTGGAGGGAGCAATGTGCTTGGCTGAAGCGCTACATTTTTCAGCCTCTCTGGCAGATTGGGTAGCCACAGTCCCGGTAAATAGAATGCAGGCAGAACTGGGTAGGACTTCCTGTAAAGATCTTTAAAATGGGGAACATGGGGTGAGAGACCATTTTGCTCCACCTCTTTTTTCCTGTCTGGAGTGGAGATGCACAGGCTAGGGCTGCATCAGCCATGTCACAGCCATACAGTTATTTTGAGGATGGAGGCACACTCTAGGAGAGGTAAGGGGAGAGCTGAGGGAGTGCCATTTTAGTCCTAGCACGCTTACTATTAAATCCCTCCATTAAATATTATTGTGGGTCTCTGTTACTTACAACCACATGCAATTGCTAGATAATAGGAGGTACCCTTCCACACCTCTGTTGCATCCTCCTCATCCAAGCCTATCTTATTTCTTGACTTATCTTTTTAAAAAAAACCAAATGGGAGCACATCCCATCCTTGCTTGCAAATCTTGATAGATTCTCATTAAGTTTAAAATATAATACAAGTTCTTAACATAGCATGATGGGGCCTCTGCCTAATTTCTCCAGGTTTTCTTATATCACTGCACCTATCTTCATCCCCTGTCAGGCAGAAGCTTTCCTCAAACATATCTAGTTCTGCCTCACCCCAAGATCTTTGCATGTGCTGTTTGGATCTGCTGGAAATATCTATTCCCTATTCCTTCTTTTCCTTACCCTCTCCTTCTATTCCAAAGAATAGCTCTTTGTTGTCCCTTAACTCCGAGGTTAAATGTCCTCTCCTGAATCATTCTGCTTAAATGTGATCATCCCCTCATACTCCACCATTATTTCCAATTATTGCCACCTTTTTGCTTTTATCATTGCACCTATTGCAGTTTACCATAATTTGCTTGTAACGTGATCTTTACCTCTTTCTCATAAAATCTCAAATTTTGTGAGGGGAGAGAGGATGTCAGATTTGTTCACTAGCTTTGTTCTCTGTTTACAAGTACCAAACAGGAGAGCCTGGTTTTGGTTGCGTAACAGCCTTGCCTGAACATTAGAATCATCTGGGGAAGATTTTAGGTACTGCTATCCATGTCCTACCCTCCTCAGCTTTCATTGGTTGGTGTTGAGACTCAGAATCAGGACATTTTAGAAGCTCTCCAGGTGATTCTAATGTACAGCCAGGTTCAAGAACCACTGCACTAAGGCGATGGTTCTCAACTCTCCGTCATACATTCAAGTTCATGGGGTGAACTTTTAAAGCAATAAGTACCACCATAAAGATTCTGATCCATCTGGTGAGGGACAGGAGTTCTGAGTATCAGATCTTTGCAAGTGATGTTAATGTTGGCCAGAGGTAGAAACCATCTGGGGTGCCTGGGTGGCTCAGTTGGTTGAGCGTCTGGCTTTGTCTCAGGTCATGGTCCCAGCGTTGGTGGGTTTGAGCCCCACATCGGGCTCTGTGCTCAGAGCCTGGAGCCTGCTTCAGATTCTGTGTCTCCCTCTCTCTCTGACCCTCCCCTGCTCGCGCTGTCTCTCTCTCAGAAATAAAAACATTAAAAAAATTAAAAAAAAGAAACCATTTGTATTAGTGCTCAATATATATCTGTTGCCTGAGAGAACTCAGCTCTCTATACAATCAATTTAAGCATAACCATATGCAACAAATGACGTGTGATTGTGGTTTAGTACCCAGTTCTAGTCCTCCTCACCAGAAATTGGCTGAATCTGTCTGCCAGCAACTGCTTCTGTTCAAGTTGATACTAGGGTTTTCTTATCAACCCCCTTCTCTTTTTTATCCTTTTATTTATGTTACTAACAGTTGTTGGTCATTCTAGGACACACTGGGATTCTTACTTCCATATATCAGGACTCTTGTAACTGTTACGTGGTAATTCTCAGTCTCATACCTCCAACTATACCAAGCTCCCAGTTTAAATTCAAAGTTAATTATATCCCTACTTACAATTTTTAACTCCCCAACCCACCCTCTCACAGCACCTGACACAAAGCCTATCCCAGAGAAGGGGCGTGGCATGTGCTTGTTAAATGGAATGAATTCATTAGCTGTACTTTAAAAGGGTTGCCGTATTCCCAGGCTCCTCAAAATTCCCTGTGCTCTCCTTATTTACTTGAGTTCATAGCCTTTTCTTCCAGAAGCTTCTGTTCTGAGCCCTGCTGAGAGGTGTGGAAGAGGAGTAAAAATATCCACATCTAGGTCGAAGCTACATTGAAAAGGCAGCTCCCATGATGCACGAGTCATGGATTCCCTAACTCCTCTGCGCAAAAGGGGTGCACCCCCCCTCTTCGTCAGCCAGAATGCCACCTTTCCTTCCTTTCTGAATTTAAAGTTTACACTCCACTGTATATATTTTAATGTTTTATTTCAGTAGAACTTTTATTGTAGGACATGCTGCCAAAAAAAAGTGAATCTAAAGGAACCACACTACCACACTATCTGTACTGATGTGGAATGTTCTGAGGATTTCTGAGTAATAGAAAATAGAATGCCTTTGTCACCAAATGGCAGCCCCAGAGGAGACAGTACCTACCACTGGGAAATGTGAAATAACACGACCGGAGTGCTTACAAGTTTCATTATAAAGTGTGGCACAAATGATCGTTGATGTGGAAATTCATATGATTAACAAAAAGAAGATTAAAAGCACCCTGGCTACCATCATAAAACTTTTCATCTAGTTTGGAAAGTATCGATGCGAAGTACAGACCACATAATCACAAGGACATCAGCACGAAAGGTCAAGCACGGGCTCGGTCCACCTCTGCATCCCAGCACCAAGAACTTACTGAGTAAGTGCTCAATAAATCTGTGCTCAATATTGAATTGATGGGTTAAAATTAATTTACACACCATGGGACAAAAAAAGTATAGGATTTTTAAGGTATATTATAACCCGAGACAGACTGGGAGCAAGAGACTGTTGTCAGGCGAGGGTTTCAGGAGTTGGGCGTCTAGACAGGAGAAGTCAGAAGGACTCCTTCTTTCCACCCTTCTTTTGTGTGTGTGTGTGTGCCATTGTTCCAGAGACACAGCCCCTACGAGGGACAAGGACATCATTCATCCCCCTGCAGAAGGGACGAGGAGGAAACATGACCCGGGCACATTATTAATTGCTTTGTCTGTGACTCCTAACCATGTAATTGTTTTAACGATTAGCAGGTAGGTCAGAGCTGCAGGTTTCCAGGACCTCAAACTTTTATAAGTGGGGAGATTAGCGAGCAGGAATGAGTCAGGACAGGATCCAGGTTGAGACCTCCAGAGAGTTACTTTAAAATTCAATGAGAAAGGTGGCTCACTGGTAAGTGCAAAGTATGGGAAAGCGGCACCGGCTTCACGTCAAGCAAGTTGAAAGTAAGAATTTCTTGCTGGCAGAGCTTATCTTCGCGTATCCCAAGGTCAGCTCGAGCTTCGATCCTCACAGGTGCTGTGGGTCTAATCCCTTTTCGCAGCATTTCCAGCCGTGGAACGCACACCTGAGAAACAGGGTTCAGCTGGAGTAACCAGGACCTGGAGAGGAACACAGGCTTCCCCTGTGTCCGCAGCCCCAGGCCCTCTTCTCTGATTCCAATGAATAACTCACTTCTTTTCCTAATATCTACATGTCCGTTGAGGTTTCTCTTTCTTCTCTCGTTGAGTAATTGCCCCCTCCCGTGTGGCATCAGCAATGAGTTTTCCCAGCCTTGGGATTCACCCATTTCAGGGTGAGGGGGGGAAACTACCTCTTACACTCTTACCATGAAGGCTTGTTAGTCACAAACCTGTCAATTGGGTGTAAATACTGCTTGATGACCGTGTAAATGCTACACAGCGCTAACAGGCAGTATTGTTTCAGCAGTCACCTGTGATTAGGGTAGTCACTTGTTCTCGTTATATTAGCTCCAAGTATCAATGTGTCTTTCAGAATCTTGCTAAACATTATACCTCTGTGGAACCATCCAGTACAAATAGACGTTGGCTCCCTAGCAACTCCTGTTCCTTCAGTATCTGTCATCTTCTGTACCGTCACACAGAATTCACTGGAGTCTTTTTCCTCAGCAGTTAGGCTATTCCTGAATCATAAATGTTTTCCTCAGCAGACTCTGGTTTGAGCATAGGAAGCAAAGTTGGTGCAAGGGGTGGCGTCCCTCTCTCAGAACCCACTGCACTTCTTCCAGAGATGAATAAAAGAGACACCAGAAAACTCTTGCCAGCTCGTGTAGACCCCTCCCAGTTCTGCATCTTTTTTTCCTAATATAGTTCCCAGTAGGTTCTGAGAGCCGTGAGGGAAAGCTTTGAATCACTGCCTACATAGCCTCTAGGCACTGAGATCAATATACCCCGGGTGACACCTGCTCTATATAGTGACCATCTGTTGAGCACGGGAGCCCCAGGCAGTGCTGTGAGCGTTCCACACGCGTGGACCCCTTTAGCCCTCACACCAATATCTACTCTACCAGTTGGGGAAGTGGAGATGCTGAGAGGTTAACTTGCTCAAGGTTCCACAGCTAATACTCAGCAGGGCTGATATTTGAACCAAGGCTGCCTGACTCATAAGTCCAGGCTCTTAACTGCCATACCACCTGCCATTTCACCGACAGAAGATGGAGCGAGATGCTGCAATAGTGTGACTTTGTCCTCAACAGCTTGTCACGTCCCAGGAAGCATCCCTAGGACAGTGTCTTTGCCTTCCTAGTGCATATATAAAGCTGCTATTAACCAAATTCTGTGTTTATTTGTATATTTTACGTCAGGTAATACCCTGCATAGAGGTCCTGTTCTTGTGTTCTTTTCCAAGTCACCATAAGCTAATCACTGCTCAGCAGTCCAGCTTTTCCCTACTTTACCTTTTTGAGCAGTAAAAGTCTTGATCTAGTTATACGGCATGGCTGTTCCGTCTCCAGGAGTCCCAGCCTTCACTCAACAGTGCTGTCCCCTGGAGTGGCACATGAGCCTCCAGGTTTCTTTCTCTCCCCCTCTCTCATCTATCTATGTATCTATCTATGTATCTATGTGCATATGTAGATATATATGTAGACATATGTATATGAATATATAATATATATAATGTATATATAACTTCTCATGATGTATATTTCTCATATGTATCATATGTAGTCTATATTATGTATTCTATATATTAATATATATTATATATATAACATTTGAATGTGGCTATATGGAACACATATATTGGAAAATAGAAAGCAATAGACTAAGGAGTCACATGTGCCATTTCAGTTCATTCTCATGACAGCCCTGTAAAGTGGGTGCTCTCCTTATGCCTTATGCACATATTAGAGGGAAACAGGGTCCCACAGGGGTTCCAGAACTTGCCTATGGCACATGCTAACATTGGCTTTGGGATCCCTACTGATCCGTTTATCAGTAGGGAAAGCAGTGAGTTGCAATGACAGAAGCACTGCATCATTGAGCTGAGCCCTTCAGCCCTTCGTTTTTAGGAGCAAATTATTGTATTTTAAAAATCTTTAAGTAAAACTCAGCCATTCAGGTCTATCTCACCAGGCCAGTTGTTTACTCCAGCGAGAGCAAACCTGGTTTACATTAGTTTTCTTTGTGACCCACTGATGAACTGCTTGCAGTTTTAGAAAGAGGAATAATAATATCTGTGTCATAGGCTCCTTGTGAGGATGAATGGACATAAACATGACTCAGCACCCTGCACAGTGCCTGGTACACATCGGGCATCTTCAGTAAATGTGAACACCCCACAGCATTATACAGTGAGTGTACCCTATGATTATCATTCATGACCCGTAAAATAGCTGCAAACTGACTGATCGTATCTCATGTGAAAGTTTCTGCACTTCAAATCCGCAGCACCTTTAGATATTACGATTTTTATTTTATTAACTCATAAAAGAGAAAATACAAAATATGTTCCACGTCTAAGTTCTACTCCAGTCTAGAATCCAACCTGCTTCATGATTGTCTTTTCCACATTTGTGTACAAATAGGCCATGTTCTCAGTGAACCATGTGAGTTTTAAAAAGCTGTTTATATCCGCAGTTCAAAACATTCAATTTCCAAAAGCCCACTCCGTAGTTGTACCTTCTGACTTTCGTACAACATTTTCTTCCCGTCAGGAAGAGAGCGTGAATTAAGTGTCTGACTGGATGCCACATTTCAGAAAGACACAGTGGCGCACGCCACGGCCCAGGGAAGAGGGTCCCTCAGGGTGCCAATTTGTCTGAGGGCCACAAAACAAGCAAATGGTGGTGGAGTGAGGGCAAGGTGGCAGTGAGGAAGCAGGAGTAGATGTGACCCAAAGAGAATAAAACCCAAACTGAAATAGGCCAAACACATCAATTGCTATTAAATCACAGCTTTTATTTTCCTGGCTTTGCCCTCCTAACGTTTGGTTTCTCAGTAAATGAAAGGAATCATTTGAAGTAAGGGCCTGGAGAAGGCAGGCCTTTGACCTCTAGCTCGACCACAGAGATCAAAGGCAGGCCCATATGTGTGAGATATTATCTTTTCCAGGCAAGTGGGCATGATGTTTTGTGATGCAGTAGTGTGGAAACAGACAAATAGCCAGGTTAGTGACCGCTGAGAGGGAAGTGATTGGCGTGGGGGCTGAGCTCCAGGAATGGGAGAATCGGAAAGTGCATCACCCTCTGGTGCGTTTCGTGTTTTGTTTCAGCTCTCAGAAATCCCTCAGTGTTCGTTATTGTTGTTGCTGTTGCTGTGAATTATCCTACCTGTGGCTTTGGTTCAAACCACATTTTCATGTTTTTTATCAATGTTTATCCCTGCAAACATGTTCCATTTGTATGTATGTATGTATTTATAAAGATTCCTCCTTTATTTTTAGAACTTTTTAAAAGTTTTTTTTATCTTGAGAGAGAGGGAATGAAAGAGAGAGAGAGAGAGACGAATGGAGTAGGGGCAGAGAGAGAAAGAGACACAGGCTCCACACTGTCAGCACAGAGCCCGATGTGGGGCTTGAACTCCCCAACTGTGAGATCATGACCTGAGTCAAAACCGAGAGTTGCATTCTTAACCAACTGAGCCACCCAGGTGCCCCCTTATTTACATTCTTTAACTTCTTTTATTTTTAAGTGGAATTAGTAGTTTATTTTGTTTTGTAAGGCAAGACTCTTCAATGCAGACTTTTCGTGTAGATAAATTACATGGCTCAGCCTTTACTAGTACATATTGTACTAACATGCATCTAATCCAATCTCACTATGAAACAGGTAGGACTATTGAAAGCTACAGAGGCTTTCAATACATGGGAAGTTATGCTTCTCTTTTCCACTATTGTTCTCTCCTCCCCCCCCCCCCCCACCCCAC
>NW_027527951.1:4350652-4453760 GCF_008692635.1 Crocuta crocuta
CAGTCATACACAAGGAATTCATCACAGGGCAACTCTCCCGGTTCATTCTGGGGCCAGGGCTGCGTTGACATGAAGACGTGTTGTCAAGCCCCAGGGAGTCACCAGAAGGCTTAGAGCTCTCAGGCATCTTGGTCTACACACTGTCCTTCATCAGGCTTATCATTACTGTTCCTCAAAAAGAGCAAAACAGAGCCAAGGTGAGATGGATTTCAGCCCATGCGGTTGAACTTGACCTTAAATAATTTTTCCTCACACGCGCTATAGTAATTGTTCCGTGGGGAAGCTGAGACATCCATTGGCCCAGGTAGTGTTGCTGCCTTTCCACACTCTGATTTCTTTCTCTCTCCTTGCCTGTCTGGCTCTCACTCTCTCTCCTCACTCTAGCTCTCTCTCAATTTATTGCTCTCTTACCAACCTCTTTTTTGCCCCAATCCTTTATTGAATAGTTCCAACTCACATCTTCATCGAAAATAAACAAACAAACAACAAACAGGACACAGCTTTGCTTGATTACTATGCTCATCAAATTTCCTATTCCTACTTGTCAGCTTATCTTTTCTCCTGTGTTTGCAACATACAGTGCACACAAAAACATGTGCACTAACATACTAATACACACTAACATGCACTAACACATACACAGGCACAGCACACACAACACACACTAATACACATGTACTTATATACATACTAACACCCACAGACACACTAACGTATACCAACACTTACACGGCATCCCACACTAATACATATACACAGCGCGCGCGTGCGCGCGCACACACACACGCACATGCAGAAAACTGTCACTCCTGAACCCTGGAACATATTTCTTCATTACCCAGCTGACAATCCTCAGGAGTAGATTCAGCTTGCTGGAGAGTTTACGAGGTCATCTATTATGTCCATCGATAACTGGGCTGAGAGGAATTCCCGTTACTCTCTTTGTGAATAAAAATTACTATCAAAATCTTGTCCAAGCCAAAAAGCTGCCAGAAGTGTGAAAATAAAGCCTACATTTCAACTAAAATACAGGAATGTAAAAATTAGGCTTTCTGCTTCCCGCATAGCACAAACATGCCGGTACTTTAGGGCTTTGTGAGAGAACAGATTTAAACAGCAAGATATTCATCCTGAGCTAAGTAGGAGATTATTTCTGCTAACAGGATATTCACAATGCTCGGCACCACCAGGTAGTAGACAACAAAGGGCTATAGTTTTAGCAAAACAAATGAATTTACATTAGCAATTTTTAAACTCCTTTTAGTATGAACTGTTATGAAGTAAGTTAATACAGACACAATTATCATGCTAGGAAAAAAGGATCTGGAGTTCTCCCTGATTCCTAGTATCTGTCTAGACGATTTTAGACAAAAGAAACTCATTTGCTCTTGGAAGTGTTGAGTGAAAAGTCACTTGGGGTTAGTTGAAGAGTGGGGGAAGGGAGGGAGGTCAAAGGACTTGCAGCAAAGAGCCTGTGCTTTGTGGGATCTACAAATGGGGATGTGCTGTGTGCAGAAGTCACCTTAGGAATAATGGGGGTGGGGGGCTGCAATGGTTAAAATCAAAGGAAGAATTAATTTTAAGTTTGTCTCACCATCTCTCTCTTTGCTCAGTATAGTATAAAATACAGCTTTATTTCAATATATTTTATCTTTCCTTAAAAACATGCAAATATACATGGTTCACTTTTAAATCACTTGAATATTATTTCTTAAAATACTAACCCAGAACCTTATTGAAATAACATACTTGAGAGACATGCCATGGACTCTGGGAACAAATGTTTTATAACACCACCTTATAATAAGTCTCCACTTTTCTATTTCTGAAAATAAATCCCCGTGGACTCTAAGACTGACCTGTGCTATACAAAACATTATGACAGAAACTCAGCTGTGAACTTCCAGGACAATTTTTCAAGGGCTACTTCATTCCATCAAGTGCACAAATACTCTGTTATTAGAACAGCAAATTAAAAATTTTAGTCCTCATCAAAGGCAACTTGAGAACTGGATTATTAGTTAAAATGTAAAGGATGTTTTACTTGGCACAAACTAGTGAGAAAAAATGCAAACCCCATTTTAAATGACTTCCTTGTCTACTTATATCACAGACTGTGATGAAGATTTCACTGGAATCTCTCCTTCATGGCTCCATTGTATGGGGACCAGCTTCTACCATTGAAACTATGGTATTTCATCTATTCCCCTGCCTCTTTTACCAATGAACATTCAGTTCCTGAAGACAGGGGCCAGTTAATCGTCATACCCCCAGCACTTAGCATGATGTCTAGAATGCAGCAGAGACTCAATAAATGCTTGCTCAGGTACATTTATTTTATGTCATCTCAAAGTAAATGCAAGCGAGCCCAGTTGATTGGATTCCTAGTAATCTATTAGTTTATTTTTAGTCCCAGTGTACCAATTTCTATAGCTGTGAAACTAGGACAACTTAGAAGAAAAAGATGTACAATGATTTATATTGTGATTTGAGATGTTGATACAATTTGTGAGATTCATCAATTGCTCCTTGGCCATAAAATAGTTCTATGCTACTCTAGAGCAGTGTTCCTCAAATAGAGCTATGAAAGAGCATGTCCCCAGATGATAGAGTAAACTTGATCCATTGCAGTGATGTTTGGGAGGGTCACAATGTCTGTTACATGTATTTTTTATCTAATTCTTTTAACTTCTCATTTAAAAAAAATATTTTGTGACATGTATAAAATGTTCATATAAGTACGTATATACACATGGGCACATAAACATATTTGTGATGTATTAGTGGAATTGAGTGACCAAAAATGTATAGTAGTGCAAGTTTAGAGAATTGGACTAGATGACACAATTTTTTGGTATTTATTGTTATGTGTAAGATGGATGGAAGAATGCAAAAATTCATCTATTTAAAATTTATGAGCACTTTCTATATGCTGAACTCTGTTCTAATTACTAGCCACAAGCCTGTAGGGATAAAAAGGACATATTTGCCTCTCTCCCAGCTCCAGTGTATTAGTGGAGAGGAGACTTCATATTATATAAATAAATGCCATTTCACCTATGGAGGCTCTACGGATTCCTCCTTTCTGTCCTTGGGCCATAGTAGTGCTTGATCTCTATTGAAGTGACTTCATACCGGGTCAGGTGGAATGCATTTGGCTGCATATAAAAATATTCAAGTAATAGTAGCCTAAAGAAATAGGACTTTGTTTTTCTCACAGGTCTAGAGGTAGGCAGGGCCTTGCTAGTGTTGATTTAACTACTTACTGACACCATCAGGCACTGAGATTGCCCCCATCCTTGTTATATTGGCTTTTCATGCTTGCATTTGTTGCCTCTTGACCCAAAATGGCTTCTTTGTCTCCATAAATCATTTTTCATTCTACGTAAGAACATAAGAGAAGGTCAGTAAAAGGCTGTGCCTGTTTTATGTGGAAAGCAAAAGCTTTTACAGCAGACTTGGCTTTGCATCCTTTGGGAGAAAACTGTCACAGAACCACCTCTAACTGCAAAGGAATCTGCAAAATCAAACATTCAGCTTTCTTGTTTCTAAGATATATTAGGAAAACAAAAGAAAAGTGGTTTGGGAATGAAAGCGTTTAAAGATCCAACCTATAGTACATGACTCAGGCACTTAAAAATACGTGGCCTAATATTTTACATGCTAGTGTGAACTGGTTTTATTTCCGACTAATCCAAATGCTCCTTGAGACAAGATATGGCCTCCCATCTCCTGCAATAAATATTTGTTGATTGAATGGATCAGTCAGTAAATGAGTTGATTCCATCAGGACACAATAAATATAGGTACTTTCTAGTTTGCTAAATCCAGTTTCTGAGACACTGGATCAAACAAAAGTTATTTTACAAACCTCAGGAGGGAAGTTTTCCTGTTTTAAACTCCTTGAGTTCCATAGAACCTAACGCTGCATAAACAATAGGTGTTCAGTTAATGCTCAATTCTGAGTGAATAAATAAAGTGAACTAGCTGGTCATGTAGCAGTTCTACATTCCACCATGAACAAGGCCACCAGTGGTATCTGAACATTTCAGAACAACAACAAAAAAAACCTGTTGCTTTCTCAATACTCAGACACTTGATCTTGGAAGTATTAAGTCAATGGATACTTAACTTTTGGAAACGTTCCATTTCATAAACTGAGCCCCAATTTCAGTCTGTTTCTGGTTTAATAGTATGAATTTTCCAATAAAGTCTCAATTTATAATCCCTCACCCCTGATTTAAAACAAATCCCCAGGGGATGTCATATGAGCCAATAATTCTGCATTATCACTCATATTCTGGATAAATATACCGCAGTGGTCTCCTTTAATTATAAACTCCTGAAGGTGTTTCACTAACAAAGTAAGCAGATCATGTGGTTGGGCACAGAGCAAATTTACAGTGAAGAAATAAAAGATTTCCATTGAAAAACACTCTTTCATTATCTAACCCACTCTCATCATTCAGTGTAAAGGCTGAGGGCACCAGGGAGGTCACGGAGGCCTTTGTCCTGGACCTCCCCTCATTGACTTCCCTAAATCATTTCATCCCAGTGAGAACAGATCTGTCTGTACGGACTTTGGGGAGGGCCATGGTGTCATTAGTAAGTTAGTCCAAGGTTTGAAAGGCTCAATTTCACACAGTTAAGCTTACCTCTAACATAGATTCCTTTTGATGCAGTTTGCTCATTTTTATCACTCTGGCAATAAAGACTTGGAAGGTAGCCCTCTGCAGTTTCTGTGTGAAAGGTTGTACTGAAGGGTGCTACTCCTTTCCTTGTTCTTGAAGATCAATGATCCTTGTCCATTTAACATTCTTCTTAAGCATTTCTTTTCAGTCCTTCATTCTTCTGATTGATATTCTCTGCTTCAGTTGAATGTGCTTCAAGTTTTCACTATTTGCAGTAGTATAGTCAGATAGAGACACGTTCCTCTCTGAGTGGGCATTTGACAGTCGTAGTGCTGCTCCCCAAATGTAACTGTGAGATCCCAGTATTGGGCTGTATATGGTTGTGAATCCTCTCGGGAGCCTGATTTCACTCATGTCTCGCAAAGATGTATCTAACACACGTCATTCTCATCATCATATTGGGCATTTTGTTTTAACCTTACCATGTTACAAAATTTTTTTGTTACCATGCCAATTTAAAAATGTCACTTCACATTTTTATTCTCTTTAATAGTATGTACATAGACTATCCCTAGATTGAGTGTATATTTGAAAGTAAACATTAAAATATCTTTCCTCTTCATTCATTCATATATTCATTTACTTATTTTTTCATTCAGCTATTTGAGTCATTTATATGTTGGTTAATTAAATTACGTAAGTGTCAGTTATATGCTGATCATTAGGATAGGTACTAGGAATAAAATGACCCACCCTCATAAAGCTTTCAGGGCTATAGAGGGAAGAGACATGAATCAAATCCTCCCATAAATAAGTAAACTTGCAACTTTGACAAAAGTGGTGATAGTAGGTACCTCTTCTCTAGTCCAGGGAATCAAGGAAGACTTCCCTGAGAAAGCCACACTCAAGATCAGAAGGATGGGGAGGAATTGACTAAGCAAGGAGTGGAGGTATAAACATTCTTCCAACCCTCAGATCATTCCTTCATTTAGGAAGCACTTGTTGGGAGTGGATTCTATGCCAGAGTCAGTGTTTGATACTGGAAATATAGCAGTAATCTAGTCGGGAGTCCTGCCTTCACTGAGCATTCAGTCTGGTGGGAAAGACTGATATTAAACACCTCATTACACTGACAGTGATTTAAATTACAATTAAAAAATGGGCTATAAAAGAGAGGCAGCAGGACAGCTGTGAAATCAATTAAGCTCAGTCTGTGACTTTGCTGAGAAAGAAGCATGCAAAAGTCATTTGAAAATGGCACTGGTTTAGCAAGGCCAATCTTTGCCTGCTAGCCCTTGTGATGTTTCTAAGATTGATGCCGATTTGCTGCTACCCATTTTCTCAGAAAAAGTGCTTTGTCGGTGTGAAAATAGTAGAGCTATGTGGTCTCAGGTCCTTTTCTGAGGATGCTGAGTAAAGGCGTGTGAAATTCTCTTAGCCACATGTTGGCTTTTCTTGTTGTTGTAGGCAGATATTTGCACAGTGCGACGGAATTTGTTCCTGGTGATTGTAGACCCTTGTCTGTGAGTGCAAATGGATTCTGTTGTGATTATTTTCCCTATTTACCAGTATTAAAGGTAAAGTCTTTTTCCTTGCTTTGAAACTATGCACAATGCTGGTTCTGCCCTGTCTCCCTGTCTTTTTAAAGACATTGGCCATTTATTTTTAATCTAGATTTTATCAGATGATTTCATATACAAAGTGGTTTCCTGCTCATTAAAAAAGCATTACTTGGCTCTAGTTATTACCTTGAAGGTAAAGACTTTATTTTAAAAACTACTCATTCCTTTTCCTGTGTAACTAAGTAGAAATCCTAATATTTATCACACCTTTGTTTTCTATACAAGTACAACTTTCCATTTCCTTTCCTTTCACTCTTAACACACCTTAGCTTCTCTTTGGATATAGCCTTGGGGAATCAATAGCATGTTTCTCCATTTTTGGCAGATATATTTCCATTGAGGTTTCTTCGATTGCTTGTTTTTTTGTCGTTATGGAAATTGTTTCTTTTATGTTTAACATTTTTTCAGATGTCCTCAGTTTGTAGTGATTGCTGTTCTTAATGTTCAGTACTTAAAAACACATCTGTAATCTCTTTGCCATGCATTATATTTTAACTTGATAAGCATATGTAATCTGTATAATTGAAAGACATTTTCCTATTTTCACTAAATTTCCTCTTTCTTGTTTCTGGAAGCTCCCCATCTCATTCATGTGTAGGATTGTGTGTAGGATTTAGATTTTTGCATCCTCGCACAGTCTCCAGCAGAGGCAAGGATGGTGTTTTGTACTCAGCCTTTCCCACAATTCATGCATACGCCCATGCCTGCTATAGGCAAACATCTAAAACTTTCTGACACACATGTGCTTAAATTTTGAACAGGGAGAAATCCTGTGCACCTAACTATGAGCTCCAACCTTGTTGGTGTGTGTGGATGGTGGAGAAAGAGTGGAGACAGATACAAACATTTTCTTCATATTCGTTAAATTCCAACACTTAACGTCTATCATTAACTTATTGACTACCTTAAAAACAAAAGCAGCCAAAGATCTCTTTCTTGGAGACTTCTAGCAAGTGCCACAAAATAAGATTTTCTTTTTCTTTCCTTTTTTTTTTTTGTTTTGTTTATGGTTACTATACGTCTTGCCTTACTTTGTGATCCCTAAAATAAGTAAGCAAGTGTTGAGTGGAGACAGAGAGCAAATGAATGAATGAATGAATGAATGAGAGGGAATGAGAGAAGAAATGAGATCTGTATACTCTGGTGGAAGAGACTAGCTGTCCACTCAAGTTTCCTGCTTGCCTTCATCATATGAAGTTGCTGGGCAAGGGCTGCCTAATTAGGGGGGACATTCTACAGCATCCTTTGTGTCTAGGTCAGACTGTGATGGAGTGACAGTGGCATGTGGGTGAGTGACAGAGGCATGAAACACCTCCATTCCCTCCCTTTCTTAGTGGACATCATCCCCTAGGGCTACTTTAGAAACCACATGTTGAGGATGGCAGAACCGCAGGAGTAAAGAAGTGTAGGTCCCTGAATCACCACGTGGGGTAGATCCACCTGACCAGGAAGACCCACATTCAACTGTGATGAGCAACAAGCCTTTATTTCATTAAGCCGTTGAAATATTAGTGAGTATCTCCATAACAGCTAGTGTTAGCTTTATAAATGGCCTTTGTCACACCATGAGCAGTGAAGCAACAAGAGTAGGTATGTCTTGGCACAATGTTGGATGGGAGCCATCTTTCCACTCTTGTGATGTGTGCACGAAATCCATATTCCACTCTGCTGCTTTTAACTATTTGGGTAGTGGGGTAAGATCCTTCCGCTTATGGGAGATTGAAGTTAGAAATTTCGTGTAGAGTATTAGCACAGTACTGTCTCCCATTCGAAGTAAGTGAATTTGAACCTTTTAAAGTTCTGGGATCTAGATCATGACACTAGGTCTTTATCCAGTGTGTTAAGCATGGCCCACAGGATTCCAAGGAAAGAAGTGTGTAAACCTGTCTCTAAAATGGGCAGGGAAGAGCTTTCATTTGAAGCCATTTATCTTAGTGTTTTTATTAAACAATGGGTAAAGTGTTTCAAAAGGACATTTTCAAAAGAAAGACCTTAAAAATGGGCCTTTTTCTTCCTCCTTATCTTTGATACAAATACATCTGCTTCCTAAAGTACAAACTTCACACAACAGATTCTTATGGGACATTTCTCCCTAAAGTTTATACACCGAATATACATCATAGCTGGAACAAATATGCTTGCGCGAGGCCACTCTTCACCACCCACTCTGTGGATAGCTGGAAAAGTCATAAACAGTCCTTGGACACTGCAATGTGATCTTTCAATCTGCGCTCGCTGACGACAATTTTCTGCCTGATTGGGAGCATAATGTCTTAAAAGAAATTTCAGAGCCCACTTTGGACAAACTCCACTGTTGGTGACATCTGCCTTATTACCAATAAAAATGATGTATTGTGTAAGAGCAAATTACTCAGCAAACAATTCCCAGAGATCACCTTTGCTACAGAGTGTGAAA
Organism: Crocuta crocuta; assembly: GCF_008692635.1. NCBI lineage: Eukaryota > Metazoa > Chordata > Mammalia > Carnivora > Hyaenidae > Crocuta > Crocuta crocuta. Next base: position 4,359,322 of record NW_027527951.1, read on the forward strand.
CAGAACTACTCCCTTTCCTGAATGTCAGGAGTTTTACAGAGGAGAAATGACCTACCGACAGTTACTCAATGGGAAACGTCTCTTCAAACAGATACATGATGTTTAGCTTTACACACTTGGTACCCATGGAAAAAGTAAAATGCATCAGTCCAGTTATTGCAGAACTTGGTAGAGTATTTGTACATAAAGTGTATTCTTCAGTGATACTTGAAGAATATGCAGTAAATATATATATATATATATATATATATATATATATGCATTTTGTGTCTGGAATCTATAAATACATGCTTTGGAAAGAATCCTGTGCAGTCAAGAAAGCCTGCTTCAAAAGGATGCTATCTTAGCAATTGTATGCCCTGAATAAATACGATGACAGCATACTGGTCTGAAAAACCCTAATGAACAAAAATTCGAAGTGAGGAAGCCCCTGAACCAACTGCAATATCTCACTGCCCAAATACTGTCAGAATAAAATATGAGCAACACAAAAGAGTAATTAAAAACTTGTTTGAAATCTCTTGTTTTGATTTGAATAGGATTGGGAATCATCACTAAGTAAATTAGTCCTGGGCAAATATATTAATTGTAATAAGACCCACACTGAAGCAATTAGGAGTTGCCAGTTCAAACATCTGAAATAAAAGAGTACCATGAATCCCAGTCACATCACCGAATATATGAAAACCATTTACCAAATGAAAGCCGTTGAGTGCTTTCCTCTACTATATGCTGTGGCTTATTTCTTTCTCATCTATATAAATGGGAGTGCTTTACATTTGTTCATGCACAGTTTTGGGATTAATGAATCCAGAGAATAGCATATTCTCTCCCAAACCTTAGAGGGCACTCCTATGGGGGTGTTGAAGAAAGTATTCACATAGCCTAAAAAGACACTGGCCCTTTAACTTTTAACACACTTCCCCAATTAAGCGTTTTAGGCTCCAGACTTTAACAGCTGTCTGCAGCTGTTGAAAAGTGATTTATCATTGTCAGAGTTCGTGACCAAAACATTAAAAGAATTTTTTTTTTTTTTATGCGTGGCAGGGTAACTTTCATCTATAGTCATTCATCCTCTTTAATGCTTTCTTATTCACAGTAGCAATAAAAAATGAAAGAAAAATATTTTACTGAATAATTTTGAATTTTATTTTCCTCACACAGAGCACTCTAATGATTTGTAAAAATCTTTTGTGTAAGAGAATATTGCTCTGCAAAATATTTGTTTTGTTTTATGGAGAAAAGTGTGAAGTTTTGCCTAAGAGCCTTTTGATGACAAGCTGATTTTATTCATGCCTGGGAAGTTCTTTTAAATTCTCAAATGTTCAAGGAAATCCAAAACCATTTCCCTGTTTTTGAAATAATGAAAGCATTTTCCCCCTTTGTTACTGATGTTAAAAAGGCTTCCACATCAAACATTCGGTGTTTCCATAGTGTTACGCTTTGTTTCTGAGAAGAAACTTTTTTTTTTTTACCTTAGAAACTCCAAGTAGGATAAACTGGGAAGGGCCGACAGCCTCAGGTTCATCTCCTCTGGGTCCTGTGTCTACTTACCTTGGAGAGAGTCAGTGTGGATGGAGAGCTTTTTTCATTCTCTTTCTCTTTTCTGTAACCATTTGCCTAAACTTATTTGGGGCTCAGTGCTAACTCAGCTTGCCATTCAAGCGTTCTTGAATGCCTTCTCTGCGTGGTGCCTATGGTGACCCAAAGGCGGAAATGCATCCTAAGGCGGAAGTCCATACCCCACACAGCATTCACTATGCGGGTCCTTCATACTCTCAGCAGATTACCTGACCACATCTCCCCCATATCAGAAGGCCAACACACACATGTAGTACGACTTCTTTTTATTCTCTCCTTTTTCAGGTTTGTGAAGTGAAAGTTTTTGATTTTATTGCAGAAGAGATTTTAGCACTGACTCTGAAATCCATGTCTATCCTCCTCCACCTTAATATGGGGACACCTTAATATGTCCTTCAAAGCCCCCCCCCCATATCCGTGTCTGTCATGGGCCATAGACTATAAAACTCGGGAATTTTCAAGCCCTTAAAGCAGTAAAAGAGGGATGGCTAGATTTCACAAAATGTCTATCTCCTCAGTGGCACTCTCCCGCCTCCCTTATGCCCCCGGCAAGCAGGAGCCACTGCATGGGCACACAGCAGTTGTAGCTCTCAATGGCCAAAGAAATAGGGAAAAAAGTAAAACGTGCACAAAAATGTCTTCGTGACACTTGCCACCGGACCATGGGCAAGGTGGGGACATAGAAGGAAAATGAAGAGTGTATTTATAACCTTTACTAAAACACGTGAGCTAACTCAATTGAATATGACAACTCCTCCTTACCACTTGCCTTAAGTGACTCTTACTTTTAGTTCAGCCTGTGGCTCTTCTGAGGAGTAAGAAAAAGAGAGAAGGCAGCAGCCTTGTGTGTTTAGTTCTTCTGCCCCCCAAAGTGTGCCCCGTCTGCTCGCCTCCCTGAAGAAAAGGCCTCTTTTCTTGTTGGCCTCTGTAATGTTTTGGTCATAGATCTGTCCTCCTAAAGATAATAATTTGCTTGAGCAACTTCCTGTTTTAAGGACACTCCCTGGGGCATTAGTGGCCCTGAATTATAGGCGAGACAAAGTGCCATAAGAATGTTAGAGATGCAGACTCTGGGTTAATCATGATCTGGAAACTCCTTGAGAAACAGAAAGGCCATTAAGAGAGGCTGAAAGAAATCTTCTTATTTTCCAATTTAGGGTCTGTACCATAGGTATTGGCTTTATTACATAAGGGAAGCAAGCGATGTGGGAAGAAAAATAACAAAGGAGCCAGAATCAGGACTCAAGATTAATAATGGCATCATAATGTATTTGATGACTTTATAGGTTAACATGAAATCACTTAGTCATTTCTCTTTCTCATAAAGAAACTGGGACACCTAGGAAACCCTTTTCATTGTTTATTACCATTGTCTTACATTCCAATGGCCAACTATGGATTGATGCGAGGTTCAATAGGTTAGGTTGAGAGGGAAAGGAACCTTATCATAAATTTACCTGGTGAGTTCTCATTATTTTAAAAAGTTCAGGAAGTCCTCCAGTTTAAAGAAAGACTTATCATAGTAGAAAGCTTTACAAGCTCAGTCGGAGCACCTGGAGGAATTATGTCAAGAGGAATTGCATTGATGTAGCATGCTTTAAAAGGTAAAAAAATTAAAAAAAAAAAAAAGGTCCCCTATAAAAAAAACGTACCACAGGAAATGTAGTAAAAATCACCTGCAACTTCTCTAAGGACCAGCTAAAATATGTCAAACAGTATTTTTAAAGAAAGGAAGCAATTGGAACATTAATATCCTCAAAAAGAATACTCTTTAAGAAAAAATATCTTAAAAGTGATTGTATGTTCCTGAAATCATGAGTAAATTGCAACAAAATGTATACGTGAACTATGGTTTATATAAATTCAGTTGTTGAATATCATCTTGGAGGAAGAAAGTGTACTTCAATTTCTAAATTGGAGGTTTGTTTTATACATTTATTTTTCTAAAGGCTTACTTCCTTTGACCAACTCTGTAGAGCCAGAATTACCTATGTAATTGAATTAAATATGTGAGGAAAAAAGAAAGCTCTAAAATGTGTTAGTAGAAAGATATTTTTGAAAGAAGGTGACTAAAAGGCATAGTAAGATAATAAGAATTTGAAGAGTAATTTAGTTCCAGAAACCCCAAATCTGAAATTCTTTAATTGTATCACAAAAGACTGCCTTTAGTCAGAAAGATATGAGTATTCTGTGCATTGTAAAGCATTCTGTAATTATGAGGTATTGCTGGACCCTGGTGTGGGAGAAGCATGTCCCAAATGAGAGACTGACACTCCAATCATAGACTAGGCATGGAAGTGTGGTCAGAGATAGTGAGCAGTGCTAAACTAAGGATGAAATGCTGGACCTAAGCTAGACAAAGGAAATGAAACTTATAATAAATAAATCAAGTAGTGAGGCCTTGTTATTTAAAAAACTCAAGAAAGGCTTCCAATGATAATACTGATGCTCTTCTAGATGACAGAAACAGACAATGGATATAGCAAACATTTTTCTGGGGCTTGTGGAAAGTAATCTGTTAAACGAAACTGGAAACATTTAATTCAAGGTGCCCATAGACCAAAGGTAGAAGATAAATGGCTTTCATCTTGTACTCCAACTCTAATTAATTTGATTGCTGAAGCACCGGGTTAAGAAAGATTCTCAGGCTGCATTTTAGCTCATCAGGAAAGAGAGTGAAGGTGAACTGATGATTCCTGCCATGAGAAAAGAAAGGGGAAATGCAGTAGGAGTTCAGACTTGAATAAGGGGAATGGAGGAAAGGTGCATTGAGAGCAGGATTGGGCTCAACCAAATGGTGAGTGGTTTGTTTTTTTTATCCAGAATATAGATGGCCATGTGAGGAATCTCTGGGGACATACAGGATTCTAAACTTAAATTTCTGCCTAGAAGCGTAAAATTGTGAAAAGTTCACCAGATTGCTGATGATGTTAAAGTCAGAGATTTAATATAGTATTACAAATAGTGATTTTCCCTAGACATGAAGTGGGTTTATGGCAGATTGTCTCCATTTTCCCCTTCTCTACCCTGCCAACTTGCTGACATCACACCAGGAGACTGACCTTTATGGACCGTCTCAGCGGGTTCTCTTGCCCTGTGGCTTCCAGTTGGCTTCAGGACTGGTTCATCCAATGGGAGGTGATGAAAGAAGGTCAGGAGGTCAGAGAAAAGAAGAAGAAAGACATCAGTTCTCTCCCTGTGAGGTTACAGTTTGGCAGTGACTGAATTTCCCTACTAAAGATGACATCTGTGTGTGAGTTTTATCTAGAGCTTCAGCTACATCGGTCTCTGGATTTCAATAAAGTTTCTCTCCTCTTACCCCTTCAGCTTATGGGTAGTAATGGCTTCCTTCTATTGCTAACCACTAGGTACCTATCATGTCTGTTAGCTTCCCACATTTTGTAAGTTTCATTGGTTTAACTCTCTTCAATTGCTGATTGAAATGTAGCATCTTTTTCTTCCCAAGATTGATATAGGAACCTGATGATACTTTTCTCCATTGTCTAAAGCTATATAGTAGCATTATATTAACTATCAGCCATTAGGGAGCTTTAAGACTCCCCTCCATAATTTCCATAGGGCTCCTCTTCTATGAGATTAACAATTACTGTGATCTCAACAAAGTATAAAGAATTCCATAAATGAAATTTCAATATCTTCTCCCTTTTAACAATGACACTTCTGTCCCCCAACACACAGACACACATGCACCAGCTCATCCTATACAAAAAATCTGAATCTGAACCTTCCCCAGGCAATATTATCTACCTTTCCTGCCAAAGTTCGTGGGCCAGTGAAATCAGGCTAAAATTTTCATTAAAGGTAATCTTGAAGGAGAAAAGAAACCATAACATATGTCAATAAAATACATTGTTAACACAAAAGTACATTGAGTGGGATTTTTCTGTTTCCCCATAATTGGCATTTAAGAGCCAAAAATGAGACTAAAAAGATGTCCAAGTAGCCACATTCTGAAGAGGGTTACAAATAACTAGAACCAGAGAAGTTTGCCAGGTTTATTATATAGCAGTCTAATCTTAACCAGGGCCCTTCCAAACCTCAGCTTATATAAGCAGAAGACTAGAAATTGAAGAGAGACAGGAGAGAAGGAGGAAATTATTGTTGACTTGAAAGAGGAATGCTGGCCTTTTCGTACTCATCCGGGAATGGAACGGGGAAGAGGGTAGATGTTTCCACTTCTCCCAAGCCAAACAAAAGGAACTTGAAGTGAATTACTTGCCAACATTGAAGGGGCCTTAAGAAGAAAAGAATGTCACCTAATTTGTCAGTTGAATAGACATCACATCTAATAATTAGATAGATGAATAGGCTGGCCAATATTCCCATTTCAGAAGGGGAAAAAGAGGAAGAAAGACAACAAGAAGGCCAAAGTAAAGGCAGACAACAGACTGCATTCATAGCCGTGATGGAACTGCTTACTGGTATCTCATCTGAGAAGACTGGCTGCTTGGTGAATAGACCCCCCAACTCCAGACTCCGTGGGTGCCTCACTGAGATCAAGAACCAGAAGGGAGTGGATATTTACACTCTGTAGATCAAGGAAATCAACATCAGTCCCCGAGTACATAATTTTTAAAAAAATATTATCTGAATTATCTATGAACAACAAAGAGAGGATTACATCTAAAGCCAGATAAATAAACCCATGTGCCCATCTTTACCCCCCCCCCACTACTGTAGCCCTTGAACCAGAAGAGGGAAGGAATGACAAACAAAAGAGTAGAGCAATGTCTCTTCCCTTGCAGGCTGCCCCTAGCGTGGGTGGGAAGGCGGGCAGGGGAGAAGACAAATATCAAGTAGGATATATGTTTGATGTGTTAAACTGGACCAACGTATACTTCATTAAAATTGAAAGTGACCAGAAAGCAATGAAATGTGCCCAAGATATCACTAAAGGACAAAGAAGAATATTTTACAGAACATGTTTCAGAGGGGTTATTGAAGAAATATAAAACTGAACCATAACTGATGATGTCTGTGAGCTTCTTGTGCCTATGTGAGATTGTTCTTTTTCAAAACTATCTGATGGAGACATGTCCTTTCATCCATTCTCCTTCCTTCCCAAGCTGAAAGCTGAAAGAATTGTTGGGTCACAGAAGAATGCCCTGTTATCCCTCTCTGCTCCTTCCCCAGTCTAAAGCAGGGCTGTTGCTAGCTTCCATGTGAATTAGAAAGAGGCATCCACTGGGGCGCCTGGGTGGCTCAGTCAGTTGAGCGTCTCACTTCAGCTCAGGTCATGGTCTCACGGTTCATGGGTTCGAGCCCTGCATCGGGCTCTGTGCTGACAGCTCAGAGCCTGGAGCCTGTTTCAGATTCTGTGCCTCCCTCTCTCTCTGATCCTCCCCTGCTCATTCTGTCTGTATCTCTCTCTCAAAAATAAAATAAAATGTGAAAAAAAAAAAAAAAGAAAGAGGCATCCACCCTGGGCAGATGATCCTCATGGCCACATACCTGATAGAACGGCACAATTTTGGCATCTCTATAGCCTTACACTTTTGTATGCCTTTCTCTTCAAGATAAATATTATAGACTAATGATGTAAGTATATTTTTGGTAAAATTCAAAGACTTTGGGAAATTGAGCTTCTATCAGTCTTTCTCTACTTAATGAAAAGTCACATATGAAATCAGGGAGCCTCATTTTTTAATTTTTCATTTAAGGACATGGGAACCCTTTGTCACCAGTTTGCTTTCTAGTGAGTTTTTCTCTTCTCAATAACATGTTGAAATAAGTTCAGTGGTTAAGGAAGTCCATTTCTCAGACCTAAATATTAACCAAACCAACTCAAACCTAGATTTTTAACCCACATTTGGTATCTGAAAAATGTTTCCAAAAAAGTGAAAACTAAACACATTTTTAGTATTTCACATTTACATCTCCTTGATCAGTAAACTCCAAGTCTTCTCAACTACTCTAGAGTCTCTACTAGCTTTTTAACAAACCCATAACCTGAAGGGGAGTATAAGGGACTTACATTGCAAAAACAACTGCTTTCTCTTCCTCCTCCCCTTTCCCTCTTCTTCCTCCCCCTCCATTCCCCTTCCCTCTTCCTCCTCCCTTCTCCCCTTCTTCTTCCTCCTCCTTTTCCTCCTCCTCCACCTCTTCTTCTTCTTTGTCTTCGTCTTCATCTTCCTCTTTGTCTTCTTCTTCACTCATCTTATGGTAGTTTGCATATACTGGAGTATGTATTATAAACATTGAGAACTAAGTTATAAGCAAAATGAAAAATACTTCATTCTATGAAGCTGTAACGATGCTGTCTTTACTTATATTTTTAGTCTACTTTTCTACTAGTTTAGGGATCTGATTATTTCATCATTACTTAAAACTAATGAGGTTTAGCATGGAACAACTTAAAAAAACACTTAGGAAAGAAAAATGGTTCATGTATTTTACCAAGAAATGAAAATCTGGCATTTCTTTAGGTAAAGTAGGACAGGTAAAGGAAATGTATAATATTTTTGGCTTGAGTATATGTTAGGGACAAAATAAATGTGATAAACCAATTCTTTAACTTTAGTTTTATGTCTCTTATGATAATATAATCTATCATTGAAGGCAGAAGTTATAAAACCAAGAAACAAATACAGAGGATTAAATAATGAAGCAATGATAAGCCAGTTTCCCTACGATGTAATACCATTTGCATTTTGAAGGGCATTCACAGTTTAGTCTGCCAATCCTTCCTATAATTTGTCTCATAATTGTTTTGAAGGCCAAGATCACAGGATATTAAACATATGCGTATCAGCTATGTGTGGGTGGATTATTCTAAAAATCAACTAACTGTTTGGTTCCTTGAAGTTTACTAGCTGATGAAAATGGCCATTTGTCCTATAGAATTTCGCACCATTAAATTTGATGATTGCATCACTGCAGTGTCATTTAACATGTTCCTCAGTCCCCTGTAAAAAAGTAGTTAGATTTAGAAGTTAATTAGATTAGATGAGGTGGGGTGTGGGTGGGGCAAGAATAGTTCAAGTGATCCTATATAATTCTAGCAATAGGGACATAATTTACAGTAGTTTCTCATATTGTGATGTTGCAGCCTTTGATGATTATTGTTAAGATCCATTAGTTAATTAGCATTTCAAAAGTGGTGGTGTTCTATCATTCCATCTTCATTTGTTTGATGGAAAATTTCTATTAACAAAGAAATTTCTTGCCATAAAGTATTTAGAATTAGTTACCCTGAGGTTCGTGCAAGAAAGCAGACTAAATGCTAGTTTTTTCCCCTTCATTTATCAGTTTAGAGAATACTGAGTTTGCTCATTAGCATCCTCTAAAGATAACCAATGAAGTTCCTCGGCACCATCCCGACTCTTCTGTATCATTGTGAACTCATGGATTCAAACATATACCTTTCAGTCCACTGAAACTGCTGTTAATGTTCAAATTATCCCATCTTTGGCCAATGGGATTTTATTCAAATAATCTTCTGAGTCCTTTTGGTACCACCCCAATAGTTGCTATTATTATTTTCTTTATGTCTGGCACAAAAAGACCTCCCAGGCTAATCTTATACATTTCATATACCAGATATTATCTTTGTATATTTCTCTGAGCCTGATTCCTTTTAGTGAAAATAGTGTTTAGAGACTATAAACTGGGTACTTTTGTTCCTTTTCAAAAGTGTTTTGGCTATTCTACTTCTTGATATTTACAACATTGTACAATCTATAAGAGATTAACCAACAAAGATATTTAAAGTATTGTCAGGAAAAGATGCTTAAAAAATGAAGCAGGGTATTTTAGTGTTGTCTAAGTATTTATCAGTTCATTAGTGAATATTGGCCTATTCGTACATTTTCTTTCCTACATAGTCTTCCAATTGCTAGAACTGAGATAAAGAATACTGTGAAAATAAGAACCTCCCTTCTCATCTCACTCATGTAAAGACTTTAGGACAGTACCTAATGTACAATAAATGGTCAATAAAGGCAGTGTTTTTATTATTATTGACTGGATCCACAATCTCTTCTTCCCATTCAAAAAGTGAATCAAAAAATAAAATGAACTTAAAGTAGAGGGAAAACAAATGTATTCTCTAAAGGTCAAGCGAAGACTAGTTAGTATCTGCCCCCATTCTTCTTCATTATAAGGTACTCTCTGTGTTACAGAAGAGATCTGGTAATTACGTTTCATGGAATCCACTTCTCTATACGGGGAACCAAGTTTTTTGTTGTGTAAGAAAGTAAATACAGATGTAACACTGATGAGGTTAAGTAAAAACCCTATATCCCTGAATCTGAATCAGAAGTATCAATATGACCTAAGGATTTATTATGACACCCATATATGCACATTCCCTAATGTGTCCACTGAAGAACCCTATGAACAATAACCAATGCAGAAGCAACGAATGGCTCTATTGGACAAATCGTGGCCTCCAAATATCATTTTCTACGGAAAAGAATTAATACTCCTTAGAGAAATAGCTGATTTCAGGTCAAGGGCAGGAAATGAGCAAGATGAGACGACTACATCTTGTCACAACGACAAAGCATGGAAAGTATTTAGTGTTTTGTTAAAAGAACCAAGAAGCCAACTTAAAAAGGTTCCCCTTGGCTAAGACTTAGACAATTGTACATCAAGAAGAATAGTAACAACAGTAATAGTTCACAGTGATACCAAAAACAAGGGTATCATTGATCAACCTCTGAGGAAAATTAGGAAATAAAGGTACATGTCAAGTAAATTAAGCTTTTGTTGTTCCTTTTTTATGTTAAGCCAGTTGACTTTTCTTTAACATTGCCTGGCTCTCAGTGTTTTTTCTGAAGTTTGCTCTAGAACCAAGGGTTCCATCCGCCTGGCCCCATTACACATGTAGCCATTACTGTCCTTCTCTCTTAAAATGCATACCATCTTTTATGACATTGAGTTCACAAGGAGTCACCGGCAGAGAGAGCTTCCGAAATGCTCAGAATTTGACAAACATTTATTGAAGACCCATAGGGGACAAGACACCTTTCTTGTCCTTAAAGATAATAGCAAAGACCAAGCCAACTGCCTGCCATCAAGTAGCTTATATTCCGAGAGGACACAATTTTACATCAAGGCAGAAAGAAGGGAAAAGAAGTGAAGTGGTCGCAGATAATCAACAGGCCAACTGACAAACGATATTGAGTAGAAAGTGTACAATAGAGAGATGAGTAGAATGTAAAACTGAAGCAAGAGAGACATATTATGTGCATATTTTTCCAAAGCAATTTCTGTAAACTTTAACAGGGTATGAACATCATGCATTTTAAATGTTTTGTCTTCCCTTCTTTGATTCAGTTCAATGTTGTATGGAACCAAATCTGGATTATTCATCTCATCACCCCCTGGCTTAAGCAAACATGAATGTGAATTCCCTGATACGATAGGAAGCTCCTGTTGTAACATAACACACGACTTCAATGTAATGACTCTTTTCCTCTGAGAATTGATTTGGAAACTCACCCAAACTTACTCAGTGGAAACTCATTTTGACTGTAATGGCTACATTTGTAATGAAATTAGACTGACAGAAACCTGCTCTCTCCCTCCCTCTCTTTCTTTTTTGTTACAGACTAAAATATATCAGATTTAAAGCCTCATTTTTTTTCAATCTCAGAGTAAAACAGAAATAATAACTTTTGAGCCAGTGGTGGTTTACAACTATACAAACTTTGCAGCCTTATTTTCTCCACACAAAGACTGCTTTTATTACAAATAGTGTGCTTTCACTTGGGAGTATCAATTCTAGTGTCTAAATCTCCAGGTAGAGGCATTTCCTGGCCCAAGAGTCTAATAAGCATGCCAGAAAACCACAGCGAGCAGAAGGCTATATGCCTCATGCTAACCTGGAACAATCATCTTGTTAGTTTTCCTGGTGCTCATGTGTATTTTGTTAAATCATCAATTAAGTGGTTTCTACATATTTTATTTTTTACTATATATGTCAAGATAATGGTACATGGGTGGTATTTGTAGGCACGAGGGGAAACTCTTGTCACAAACAGGTCTCTGGGTTTACAAAAATGGGCTCAGAAAGAATTCTTAAGTAACAAACCCTGATGGTACTCTGTCATTCTGGGCAGAAATGTGAAAGGCTCTGCTTTTCTAAAGTCCTGCAAGGTCCTTTTCAACATTTATCACACACACACACACATGCACACGCACACACACACACACACACACACACACACACACACACCATTTGAACACATGGTTCTCTGAACTCCTTTGAAACACATATCTGCACAATTCATTTTGACCTTAATCATATAATGCCTTGCATTGCTACTTTGTAGTTTCATGCATGTAAGTTATATCACTCCAAAATAAAATAACTTAGATTATAGAGGACTGGGATTAGGTCTTATTTTTTTTTAACATTTATTTATTTTTGAGAGAAAGAGAGACAGAGCATGAGCAGGGGAGGGGCAGAGACACAGGGAGACACAGAAACTGAAGCAGGCTCCAGGCTCTGAGCTGTCAGCACAGAGCCTGATGCAGGGCTTGAACTCATGGACCACGAGATCATGAACCGAGACAAAGTCGGACGCTCAACCGACTGAGCCACCCAGGTGCCCCAGATCTTATTATTTTTTTGAATCATCATCTTCTCCCTCCCAGTTTTCAATATATTCCTCTATACATGACTATTGCTATAGAAATGTAGTAACCATTATTGGCAGGGGGCATCATTATTTGAAATAATAATTATCAATTATGAAGCATGTGCTGAGCTTGATAATTTACATTCATAATCTCCCTATGTTCTTACAAATCTTGCCTGTATTTTAACCACATATGAAATTTTTAATAAAATATTTCAAACATTCAAAAAATAAGAAAATAGAAGTCCATGTACCCACCTTTATCAATACAGTTGAAACTTCTCTTATAGGCATTTAATAGATATTGATACTGAGGCTCAGAAAGAGTAAAATAACTTTCCAAGATTTTGCAACTAATAAGGAGCCACTTTTAACTGAAAATGTGGGACTCCAGAACAAAAACATAGTCTATATAGGAATCGCTGAATTTAGCTATGCAGATAATGATGGTATGGCTTCTGAAAGGGTTAAAGCAATTTCCAGAATTATCTAATGTGTGCTTATGAGTTGCAAAAATCTGGCCCAATATTTAAGAGAACTTATTCTGTAACCATCCCAGAAGGCCTCACTGATCACCCACTCCTTCCTCTTCCATCTTATCTCATGGTTTGGTGATTTTTATAGCATGGTTTTCTTATTTTCCATGAAACATTTATGAGACTCTGCCACTTTAAAATGCTGCCTTAACTCCAGAAGTCAAATGCACCACAGCTACAAGTGAAAAGCAAGTATAATTTTACTAATACATCTGATAAATAAATGTCAGAAGAGTTGGAATTCTTGCTTGGGAAAATGTTGGACTTTGGGGGAAAATTATCTTAAGAATCGCAATATCTTCAGGCTATAAAATTCAATTGGAAAATACTATGAAAAGGGTCTTTCTAGGAAGAGTATTCATAGCCTTACTTCTGACTGTGACTGGAAATACCACAGAAAAATTAGAATGAAAATTATTTGAATATTTTTAGGCTTCACTGGAAAATGTATGGGAAAAAAAAATAATAAAACAAAACCCTGCAATAGTTCAATAACTTAGGACCTCACAAGCATTTTAGATAATAAATGAACTGTGTCTTGTTGGGTAAAATATTTGCACTTATATGATAATTCTTTTAAACTGTATCACTGTTACTAAGCTTAGAAGGACCAAATACCAGTTACTATTGCTTCAAATGTGTCTTTCTAAATGCTTTACTAATATGTTCACGAAGTGGAAATCTGCTCCACAGGCAATTGCCTATCAGTTCTTCAGTTAAATAGCATGCTTTCCTAATAGATTCTCTGCTCTCTATTTACCGTATTCTGGATTTCTTTTAACCCATTCTTCAAATATTGAATATACAGTATGCTTCATGCATTGTGCCAGAATTTAAATGGCATATACAGAAGAATTGGACTTGGTCCCTAAATTAAGGAGCTTACTGTGGAANATATTCTGGATTTCTTTTAACCCATTCTTCAAATACTCATTTATTAAACTGGTGTCTGTTGAATATACAGTATGCTTCATGCTTTGTGCCAGAATTTAAATGGCATATACAGAAGAATTGGACTTGGTCCCTAAATTAAGGAGCTTACTGTGGAAAAGAAGGCATGTACCTATAAGCTTGTACTATAACACAAAAAATAAAGAATTAAGTACCACAAAAGAAGTACAGATAAAGTTTTACACAAGATCAAAGGAATGAGAGAAATAACTTTTTCCTAAAACATGGAAAGCTTTTTGAAAAATTTGGAGTTTAAACCAGGCCTTGGAATATTGATAGCATTTGGATTTGTAGATCTAGCAGGACATTGCAACCAATATAAAAATATGAATAAATGTGCAGAGGAAGAAAATGTAGAGCATATACCATAACCCAATGTAGAACATACCAGAGTCAGTGACATGGATGAGAGACAATTGTAACCAATCCCACCAATCCAGACAAGGATACATATCCTTATAAGCTTTGAATGCCATGCTGAGGATTCCACACTTTATATTCAGGGCTGTACTTGCTACAGCCCCCAGAGAGACTGCTGGGGCATGTATACGATGAATAAGAGAAGAGCAAGTCTGGACACGAGGAGATAAGTAAGAAGGCTATTATCTTTTTTCTAAATAAATGGTAATCAGTGAACTCTTCAAATGTATTAGGGAAAGTAGAAAAGGATGAGGCTAAACTAGATATATCACAGAGAAAGATGACATAACACTTCGGAAAATTGTGAGTGTTAGAAGGAGAGAGTTAGGAAAGGTTGATTAAACATTAAAGATACCCCAGGTGCCTTAAAACAGCGTGGTGGGAAGGATGATAGTGTTTTCTGCCTAAATATGAAATACTGAGCAAGAACCAGATTTAGAAGGAAATATAATGAGAATTATTCCGAATAATGAATTTCAGTGCTTGGCACAAAGTGTGGCTCTAATAAGAATGGCAGACCCTAGTTGCTCTTGGCACCTGCCTCCCCTTCTTCCGATGCAGTAGAGTTCAGCAGAGTGCATGGACATTCACCTAAAGACACAGCCTCCCTTACAAGTTAAGGGTGGAGACATGACTAAGTCAGGGTAATGACACATGTGCTGGAATAAGGTAGACCACTCTTCTATGTTTTCTTTCTTTTTTTCACCCATTGACAGGAAATTGATCCAGATATGGCCATACATTTGCAGACAACACTGTGTGAGGACAGAACAAGTTGGAAGGGCCCTGGGTCCCTGAATGATTTCATTGAGTGTAGGTGTTCTGCCATCTTGTTAAATAAAAGAATAAATGTCTCCCTTATTAAAGCCATTGTATTTGAATAGCAACTTAACCCTTCATCTTAGCTAACAGTAGGTATTTTAAAATATATTAAATAAATTAATGAGTGAGCATAAGACCCAGTTAGACATTAAAATAAAGACATCCAGGATACTGATGGAAATCCATGTCCAGAATGTAAAAGGGTTTAAAGTTAAGCAGTTAAGCAAAATATTTGGTATTTATCTATAGACACAGGATGAGATTACAAAGAGGGAGAAGGAGAAGGCGACAACAACATGGAAAAGTCACAGTCAGAGAAATAAGGGAACCAGGAGTGGTGAATGAGAGTCTCATATGCCAAAGTCAATGAGTTTTGGAAAGAGATGTTTCCAGAAATTGGGAGCATCAGATCAGTGGTCTGAGAAGACACTTAGCAACTGTGGTCAGTGAATGTGGACAATCATCTTTCCAGAAGTTTGGCAATGACCCAAAGGAGAAAAATGGAAAACTTGGGATAGTTTAAGTGAATGGCAGGATCAAGAGAAAGTTGGGTTTGGATAGGAAAACAATAGCATATTGGCAGGCTAAATGGAAGGGACTTTTGAAGAGGAATATAGTAACAACTGTTAGTGGGGAGTGGGTGGGGGCCAGTTAATTGATTCAGCAGTGTTTCAGGATGGGAATAAGGAATTAAGAAGAAGGGTTAGAATGGAAGACAAGGAAAGAGGTGAAGTGGGGGAGAAGTTGGATGAAGATGCAGGGAAATTTTGAACAGGAAAGCCAGGATGTGAGGGAAGCTGAGGGAGTTTGGTCTCTGACATTCTTCTTTTTATCCACAAGATGCAAGAACTAGGCTTACAACAGTATTCCCTACAGTGCTCTAAAATGCTCTTGGCAAGCTGACGTTAAGCTGTGTCCATAGCCACAAAGCAGTTTGATTGCTGTATCAAGATAGCAGAATAATAATGCTGATTTGTGTGTGCTGATACTCTATCAAAATAAAAAAATATGTTTTACCGAACTATGTTTCTTTCATTTTCCTCCTACATTAGACTAAGGTGTTTACTTTTATATTTTTCCCATCACTGTGTTGTCTTAACATTAAGTAGTGATGAGACATCCTGTCATTTTAGATTCGGTTTCTTTTGATTGCTCATACAGTATAATTTAGTTGATGTCTACAAGTCTTCCTTTAATTTGTCAAGTTATTACACATTTATCTTTACATCATTATCCCTTTCAGACAACTCCTATCTTTCTCAGCAACATTGTTAATAGAGAGCACTAGTCACACCCAGAAGAATGTATGCAGATAGCTTTACTTAAAAGCCTTAATAACATAAATAATAAAGAACTATCAATCAGATGCTAGGGAGAAAATTAAAGAGAAAATGCACTTTTGTGTGCCATATTTTCACATCTTTGAATATGTTACATGAGTATGTAACTTAGTCATGATGTTTATACATTATAAACACCAAATAGAGAGATGGGTTATTTAATTTGTAACAGTTTTACAAAACAAAATAAAAACATAGCTACTTTTAGTGTTCAGTTGTTTACAATAGAGAATCTATCTTACGGGTTCATTAAAAGTTACATCAACCTAATATAAACTTACCAACAAGCCAATGGCTTTTGAAACTGTAATATTGACTACAGTGGAATAGCTCAATTGGAACGCTTAAAATGATAAAGTGAAAGTAGATATATTATTCTTTTATGGAGCAGGATTTGAAGTCAGAATACCTATGGTTCACATATGTGACTTTTGGCAAATCATTTACATTTTCTGTGTTTTACTTTTTTCATCTGCCTAAAGGAGACCTATTTGTGTGATGAAATAAGCCATGGATTTTTTTTTAAGTATTTAAGTTGTAAAAATATCATTTAGTCATTCATTTATTGATTCATTCATGCAACAAATATTTTCTGAGGAACTGCTTAGTTCCAGACTCTAGGCTAGGCTCCTTGGTGGCTAACAGGTTGGTAGGAGCAAGCCATGAAAGGTCTCACTTATCATATTTCTAAAAAGGGCCTTTCCCAGAAGACTTTAAGGAGCAATTGATGAAATTTGCTTTGGAGGGCAATTGTCCTACTGTACACAGAACTGATCTAGTACTAAGAATGTCGAAGGCCAGGAGATAGACTTCTGTCTATCTCATTCCTTTATCATAACATCTGCTTCTTGCAGAAAATCTGAAAATACAGATTAAAGAAAACAGACCTGCTGTTATATTATTATATTTTTTAGGGAAGCCATGTGTCCTAGATTTTCTGGAATAGACCTGATTACAAATATCCTATGTCATTATTCCTTCAAGTACATTTGTACTTGTCAGAATTGTCCAAGTACATCAAGTGAACTTCAAGGATAAGGTGAGACCATGTTATCTTTAAATTACTTGAAGGCAGAGTCTATTCATTATCCAAGAAGGAAAGACAAGAATTGGATGAGTGAAATAATAATGAGAAGCTGCACAGTTGCTCAGTCACTAGAGGACAGAGAGAAAATTCAGGGGCTGGTAAGGTCCCATGTTGGAGAAATTTCGTATCCCAAACACCATCAATTTTCAGCCACAGAATGTAAAAGATTGTCTAGCATAATCAGTGGTGTGTTAAAACTAGTACGTTATCAACAGGAATAATGTAAATGACTTGTTATTTTCTATAAAGTAAAGCATATTTCATTAATTGAGTAGAGAAGGAGAGGGAAAGTAGTCAGTCCACACATGATCTGGGTGCCCCGATAGGTTGTCTCAGAGTGAACTCATCTATCATGTGCATTGGCAAAGAGATGGAAAGACACTGTCAAAATAACAAGAAGTATTTCAGAAAGGAGAGAGATATGGAGAAATTTGCATTTTAGAAAAGTCACTCTAGATACCGGGGGAACAAGATCTGAGAGGACGCAGTTGGAATAGTCCAATGAGAGCGGTGATAGAGAACTGAATTAGGGCTGTGATAGCTAAGAAAGAAAGTAGAAGGCAGATTACAAAATAGGAAGTGTGGCCCCCCCGATTCATGTCTACCCAAAACCTGTGAATATGATACTATTTAGAAATAAGTCTTTGCAGAATTAATAAAGTTAAAATAAGGCCATACTGTATTTGGCTCTAAATCCAACATGACAATTGTCTTTATAAGAGAGAAATTTAGATTTAGGGACACAAAGGGGGAAATTTGTGACAACAGAGGCAGAGATTGGGTGATGCAGCCAGAGATCAGTGAACACCAAGGATTATTGGCAACTCACAGAAGCTAGGAAGCTGCAAGGAAAAAACAAGAAAGGCTCTTTTTCTGCAGTCTTCAGAGAACATGGCCTTGCCAACATCTTGGTTTTGGATTTCTGGCTTCTAGAACTGTAAGAGTAACACTTTTATTGTTTTAAGTTACCAAGTTTATTATAATTTGTTACAACAGCCCTTGGAAACTAAAATAACTAAGACTTAATGTTTGTTTGGACATGAATGGAGAGAGAGAAGTTTGAATATGGGGGAAGGAATGGAGAGCAATGGGACCCACTAAGCAAGAACACAGAGCAGGCTCAGCAAATTACAGCCCTCCATCAATATCTGCTTTCCTCACCACCTGTCCCATACTTGTGGGTTTTAAAAAAAATTAATGTTTATTTTTGAGAGAGGGAGAGACAGACAGACAGAGTGTGAGCAGGGGAGAGGCAGAGAAAGAAGGAGACATAGAACCTGAAGCAGACTCCAGGCTCTGAGCCGTCAGCACAGAACCTGATGTGGGGCTGGAACCCACCAACCATGAGATCATGACCTGAGCCAAAGTCAGATGCCTAACCGAAAAAGCCACCCAGGCACCTCTGCCCCATACTTATGTTAATCAAGTTTTATTGAAACACAGCCAATGCCCATTTGTTTACTTACTGTCTATTGCTGTTTTCCTGTTGACAGCAGCAGAGTTGAGTAGTTGTGGTAGAGATCTCATGGGCCTTTGCTGAAAAAGTTGTCAATCCCTTAGCATAGAGGAAGAAGAGAAGGTTTAGGACTGATCACTTCAAGGGCTCTCAGGACAACTGGATGAATATTTTATGGCATCAACTGGAAATAAACTCACAGAAATATTTTAGGAAGTCTTACAATCCTTTGACCTATCAGTGGAAAAAGAAAACAATAAAATCAGAACTGTGATAGTGGCATTGAGTCACTGCCCAGAATGATTGCCACTTGCTTCATTCAAGATAGAGAGAGAGGATAAACCACCATGCACCTCCTTCAAAAGCAAACTAAGCCTTTCAGGTCATTCAGGTACTATCTAATTTCTACATTTTTCTTTCATAAAAGTCAACCATTGTAGAGCCCCATTACTGCTTGCAGGGAAAAGGCATTCCATGACATTGAAAATTAAGGATAATTTTCTAAAGTGTGAAGTGGCCATTCACTTCTAAGTTTGTGAACACATTAATTTTTTTTAGTTTAATTACTTATTTTGCAAGAAAGAGAGAGAGAGAGAGAGAGAGAGTGTGTGTGAGAGAGAGAGAGAGAGAGAGCAGGGGAGGGGCAGAGAGAGAGGAAGAGAGAGAGAGAGATTCCTAAGTAAGCTGTGTACCATCAGTGTGGAGCGCAGTGAGGGTCTAGAACTCACCAACCATGAAATCATGACCTGAGCCAAAACCAAGAATCCGATGCTTAACTGACTCACCCACCGAGGTGCCCTCACATGATAATTTTTTATCACTAGTGTTCTAGTATAAAGCAGTACTTCTTAGCATTTCCCAGTGAGTATCCCCAACATCAGAAAGAAGATTACGTATATCTTAGGTTAGGGTCCTAGCCAGAAGTGATGCATAACAAGGTCAGAATTGCTTTGAAATCTCATGTTTCATCTTTAAAATATATTTAAAATTTGGGTTCTATTCTGAAATAATTTTGTTTCAATACAAAGCAATAATTTTATGAAAACTGATATCTAAAGATGATCTCACATGTGAAACTTATGGCTATAGGCACATTTCAGCATTTCCAAATAATCTTAAGAGGGCACAACTACTGCTACATTGGAGATATGTTTTGCTACACAGTGCTAGCAAAATGTGTATTCTTCATTATTCAAGAAGGAAAAAAGCAGACAGACTAGAATCCCAGAGCCTAACACAAGTTGACAAAACTATTTTTGTCAGTATCAAGAAGTTCTACAGTTACTTCTATGGTCTTGTTTTAAAATTTATAGTGATCAAAAATCGTATCTGGACTTTTCCAGCCTCTCTGCTGTATCACCGGCTAGAGTTTTCTGACTATAAAACCACCCACAACTCTAAAGAATGATAGTAAATGCACTCAGTCCTGCCACTGAATACCCAAATCATGTTGTGCCATTATCGTTGGGCATTTAATTTCATTTTAATATGAAAATAAACCTTAGACCATCTTTTATGATTACATGATTATCCAAGATTCCGAGATTTGGTGTTTTACATTTACTGTGGAGACATAGTAAAGAAACTGCCAAGGAACTTAAACCTATCCTTAAGTGATAAACATGAATTACTTCGGCCATAAAACATTCCATTTACAGGTGAACTGCAATGGCTGAAGTTGACCATTGGATGATCTTGGTATCTGGGATTTCTAGCTTAAAAGCAAAGATCAGAAGGAAGCATCATTACTTTGTCAAAACCATGTCATTATCCATGAGAGTGAATTAAGAGACCTTGACCAACTCCATATGAGTTTTGCAGAATGAATTTGTGTTATGATAAATCAGCAAAAGTGGTTCATAGTCCTTCTTCTTCCATCTCACAGTTGAGATACTAACATGAAATCAGGGCCAGGTATTCACAATGTTCAGATTCCCAGGTGTCATTGTTTCTGACAATTAGCAGTTGGGTTTTATGGGTAGAGCCTTGCTCAGATTTTCACTGTACTACCTCATCTTTCTGAAGCAAATACTTAGCCAGCCAAGGAAGTGCTACTGATTTAAGGAGACCACAAGAGCAATTGTTAGAAGATTGATGCTACATCTGTCTCCATGTGAGTGCAAAAAGGAATCTGTTGAGATACACATCAGTAAGATCCTTGGCTAACTCAATCCAGACTTATAGCTGCATAAGTATTTAAGATAAGAACATATTTTAGTGGTTGGTTTTTTCACTGTTTTTGCCTCTCTTATTGCAAACAAGAGGTTCTGCTAAGGACTAGGGGGCTAAACCAAGGGTTTCTACCATTTCAATTGAAATCATTTTTTCATTTTCTGAAATTTTCCCTTAGGGAAAATCATTTTCTACATGAAAGAGCTTAAAAGAAGTGAGGTTCACTCTGAGTAAGAGACAGACAAAATAAGCATGATTCCTGTGCCAACAAGAATCTCTGGAAATGAAAAGAGCCCTCACTGGAGAAACCCAGTGCCATCTTTCAGGCTGGGCTCAAGAGAGGCAGCAGTCTGACCTCGGGAGCATTGTAGGCCCAGAAAAAATGAAGGTTTCAGGACTGTGAGATTCTAGGAATCTTTATGAAACTTCAGAGTATCCCCTATATATGCCGTCTTATCCATCTGTGACTCATAAAAGCATATATGGTTTTAATGTCGGGGGTGATGTACATTAGGGGATATAAGATTGAGAGCTTCCCAGAACCAAGTTGTTTTCCCTACAACCAGTGTGAGAAATGTGCAGAAAGATACCTTCTATATGTAAGGAACATGGCTCATCTAATCTTGACAAACAAGATTTTACAGAGGGATAAACTGAGTCCTCCCATAGTTCATCATTCACCAGTCACTGAATGCTTATTACGTCAGCACTGTATAGGCCCTGCCCTCATGGAGCTTACATTTTAGCTGGTGGAAACTGTCAGTAAACAAACATATAAATAACATATTCAGTTGTGATAAGTGCTCTGAAGGATGAAGCAGAGCAAGAGAGAGTGGGAGGCAGGGGACA
Source organism: Crocuta crocuta (assembly GCF_008692635.1). NCBI lineage: Eukaryota > Metazoa > Chordata > Mammalia > Carnivora > Hyaenidae > Crocuta > Crocuta crocuta. The sequence continues at coordinate 4,381,143 of NW_027527951.1, forward strand.
AGTGGTGAAGGGAAGCTCTAATATGGTGCCATGTAAGTACATATGAGGAAGGTAAATATCTTCTCCAAAGAAGTGAAAAGTGGCTGACCTAGGGTATTTGTGTATTTGTCTGATTTGTCCATTTGTCCAATTCCAAAGTTGTAAACCCTGCTGACAGTTGAATTTCTACTTCCTGGATATCCTTGACTCTTATAATAGTCCAAATGAGCCCTTGAAATCTGATCATCTTCAAAAGGAGCTAATTTCTGGGCTTCCTGGGTCCCAGAGACCAGTCTGTTTCCAGAGCATAAGTGAGCATTCAGGTACCACCATATTGGTCTGTGATTTCAAGCCCAGCTAAGGCATTTAACATCAGTCTGTCTAGTATATGTCATTCTCCTTTACAATTTCTGTAAGTGCAACACAGAGCATTAGAATAGCACTGATGGCCTTTTGTCATAGAATATTTTTATTTAAATGGTTTAAAATAAGGCCTTTCCCAGCCCCTCATTTGTAAGTTTGTATGATCACCTGCTAAAACTTTGAGATGAATTGGAATCTTTCTTTCCTCCTATAACAAACAGGAAAAATACTTTTCCATTAATATGATGACGACAGAATCTTCTACCTAATTCCAGGAGAGCCACTGTTGTCAATGATCAACCAGTAAATGGATGTTTGGATCAATTATTTTTAGAGACAACTGATAATTATGCTCAGTCAGATTCATTTTTTATATCCAATTGGACAGTATAAAACAATTCCACTCAATATGTTATTAGTCATTTGAGGATGCATTTGGAGGTAATTTTCCTCAATGGATCCATCAGGATGAAACCTGTACAAAATGAAATGCGAGCCCAATGTCTCATTTGAGAAGCAGAGACTTGCTAATGCATGCACCAAGCATCTCTTTAAGGACAGTTATTTCTTTCATGCTTTGAACTATAGAAACTATAGGAGCTTCAATGAAGTACCCAATTAAGCATTAAATGAAGCCAAAGCTTCTATTTAAGTGTCTTGACTGTCAGCAGTTATGAGATAAAAGAATTTATCCTCATTAATGTTAATGAAGGACTGGAATGAAATTCAGAAATTACAGATTTAAAATATCAGATTTTGTGGCAAGTAATAATTTTGGTTGGTTTTCCCAACAAATTATGTACATAGTTAATACCCAACTTACCAACCGGTTGGATGTCAAAATTATATGTGAAAGTCAATACAAAGTCAGAATGCATTGCCAAAAATAATGATATTATAATGGTGTTAAATAATGGAAATTAGGTTATTTAATATTTATTTAATCCATATTGAGACTAGGGTAGTTTGTTTATCCATATCAAGACTTGAATAGTTTTTATTTGCAAGTTTTTTAAAGGTTTTTAATATATGACATTTTAGGAATTGTATCAAATGATGAGCTACTAAAAGTCTGTGGGGTTCAAATTGCTAGAAGACAAATTCTACCTACTGGTTTCCAACAACGTAAGTTTGGGCAATACTTACCCCTGCTCTGCCTCAGTTTATACAACTAAAGGATGATGATGATGGTGATGATAATGATGGTGATGACGATGATGAGAGATTTTAAGTTTTAGCTACAGTGTCTCTCGTATGAAAACAGTCCATAAATGACTAAAACTGGCCAAAGAATATGATTTTATTACAAACCAAGAACAATTTCATCTTCCTCCTATTGCGATACCACTGTGAGAAATTAGAATCAGGAGGGATCTCTTTGTGGGCCAGTGTAAGTGCCTAATCATCAATTTGTTTGTTTCAAGGCTAAACAAGTTTCTTGTGAGAAGGGAACATGTAAGTGGGAAGCCCTGGGCACTTGGCTCTCTCCCCTTCCCTCTTTGCTCCTTAAGGCATCAAGACAACTACCAGACAGGGCTGAGCCATACCTGAGAGGACCCTCTTTGTCCCTTCAAATGTCATGGGATTTAATGAAATGCCAATCCAGATCCTGTGGGTTTCATCTAAGATTCCTTCTGAGGCTACTTTCTTTGTGTTTGTCTCAGTTTGCCCTGTCTTCCACTTCTTGAGCTCATAGACCTCTCGGTGGCTCCTAGATGTTCCTGTAGATGAAGTTCTCTTGTCTTCTCAAGTCAACATCTGGCCCTACCGACACCACCCCTTTGCTTTATTCAGCCAATTGTACCTCTCGGGTAGAGCTTAGGACAGAAGGGCTGAGAAGGTGGGGGGGAAGTAATTCTAAGGAAAGTGGGTTGGAGCCGGTATATCTAGGGAGACCGGGGAACTGGTTCAGGCACCATTTCCCATTTTAGATTCTGGACAGCTAGTTCAGACTAGGTCAAACACATCCTGAGGAAGAGGAAAGCAATCTGTAGAACCAGTGTTTTCACTGCAATAAAGTTTATAGCAGCATTAAGGGAATAGTTACAAATCAGTTGGATGGTGTTGATTTCATTGAGAATAAGTATATTTACACTTGTAAGCTTTCTCTNTACCTTTCCTAGGGACCTTCCTAGTCTTCTGGAGCATATATTTCCTTTTTTCTTTCTCAGCTGTCTGTCTTCCGGTCCTACTTCCTTCAGACACTGTAATGATGGCTGCTGAGTGGGAAGAAAACAATGGCTTGAGGCATCCATCCACGTTCATCCCCCTCTGTGGGCTCCGCCCCTGTGCTCAGCATGGTCTGAGTAGACCTTTAAGTGGGTCACTTAAGTGGCCCTGAGCGGGCCTTCCGAATTTAGAATTTAGAAGAGAGACTAGAAAGATGACTAAGTAAATAATAATACATATTATGTATATATATGATATATAAATTAAAAAATATAAAATTACATATGATATATAACATATTACATATAATAACAAAATAAGTATGTAANGAAACCTTGATATAAAATGCATTATATGTGTGACAAATATTATTAAGAGAGTGAGAACCAAGTTTGAGCACAGCAGCAGTGTTGGCGAGCTGTTGATTTTTGAAAAGTAGGAGGCTAAGAGAAATATTTGTCTTCTGCCCACCTNAAATATTTAGTAAGTTTGAGAGATGAAAATAATTACCTGGTTCAGTCAGCTTCTGATTCTGCAGTTTTTGAGTTTCTCAAGCTCTGTCTTAGACTGGAACTGGGGAGAGGGTCTAGACAGTGTGGGACAGAACAGGGGAAGAGCATTAGGAAACGGGACGCTGAATGGCCTTGGCTACTTCCTTGCTATTCTTCTCCACCTTGTGCCTGTGGACTTCGTCTGTGCTTGAGTATCTGATTTTCCTTAGGCACAGATGGGATTATTTGCCGTGTCTGGATGTCTGGAGAAACACACCACCAACGGCCAGGTTTTTGTGCATGGGGCAAAGGTCTCTAAGCAGATATATTGTTTTATTCCTACATTTTAGACTTCAGCTCTCACTGTCCTTAGCATCCTTGGCCCAGCTTTCCTGTGGCCAGTGGCGACTGTGCACCGCAGACCCCTTCAGAAACCTGCCGCTGAGTTAATCACTGGGTGGCACCCAAGAGCCAGAAAAAAGATGGATTGAATTGCAGACACTCTCTAATACACATATTTTAACAATTTCCTCTGTCCTCAGCAAAATTATGCTAATATTTTAGTTGAGTTTCCTCAAGTCTGGAACTCAAATTAAGTCTGTCTGTTTCATTTTTATGATAGTGCTTGAAATCACTTGCAGACAAGGGGTTGTTGGGCCATGAGATTTATAGTGGCAGTGCCATGAAGGTCAAACACATCCTGAGGAAGAGGAAAGCAATCTGTAGAACCAGTGTTTTCACTGCAATAAAGTTNCGGGATTGATCCCACCAAATATAGCTTAGCAGGAGAAGAACATTTTCTAAGGCATTTGTGTGTCTGTCCCTGGGGCTGTCAAGTTAAATGAAACAGATCTCCTCACCAAATGACCCAACTCCCTTCTTAGTCACCGATCAAATTGCTCTGATACGAGGCGGAACACAAGAGACGTGGATGAACTTGAGAATTTGACCATCACATTTCTTATAGGCTGAACTGTGTCTCCCCCACCAAATTCCCATGCTGTTGCCCTACCCTCCAGCACCTCAGAATGCCACTGTGTTTGGAGACAGGGTCTTCAAAGGAATAGTTAATTTAAACAAAATTATTAGAGTGGGCCCTAATCCATCATGACTAGTATCTTTATGAGAAGAGTTGATTAGGTCAGCTATAGGTACGCAGGGAAGACTGTGCAAAGACACAGGAAGAGGATGGATATTTATTCCAAAGAGAGAAAGGCCTCGAAAGAAACCAACCCTCCTGACACCTTGATATTGGACTTTTAGCTCCGAAGGTTGTGAGGAAATGAATTTCTGTTAAGACATCCAGTCTGTGGTACCTTGTTACAGACGCCCTGGCCAACTAATACATCATCCAACTTTATTTCAGAATATGACAAAGCAGGAGAAGGGTGCGATATAGAATGTGTCTGGTATCAGAGGCTTCAGATGGCCCTTTGCCTGTGTGACAAAAATTCTCAATGTGTATGGGCTGTTCCTTGACCCTTAGACATAAGCTGCAGGAGGCCCTGTCACAGTGCAAATGCTTGTGAGGAGCAGTAACACCCTCTCCCATAGTGGGGCACAACCACGGTCCTCTGCAGGGGACTGAAGGACTGGGTCACAAGGGTAAGGGGATGGTGATGTGGAGAGTAAGGTGGCTTAGGGGGCAGCACAGGGCAGAAAAGTGCTGGAATGTGGAAGTTTGAGAGGTAAAGTAAACCTGTGTAGGATTGTCATGAGGGACCTAAGAGACAGAGGAGGGCATCAAAGACAGATGGGCCACTGGAGTGTTCCATACACAGGCTTTCAAGCTCTGCGCCCCGTGGCTGCAGCCTGAGAGCCAAATTTACCTCAAAATTTAGAGTGCAAATTGAGACAATTTAAAGTTAAATTAAAATCTTGTAAGAATGGCTGATCCACATCCACAAAAAACATTTGTGCATGTGTGTTTTGTATGTGTGTGCATATAGTGTGTGCAGTGTGTGTACTGATAAGAAGGCCTCATTTAAGAAAAAAGAAACAAAGAAGATGTCTGGAATACTTTTCACTAGCATTCAGTGCTAGAAATTATTTCTGCAGTCACTTCTAACACTAACTTGCTGTGTATCTTTGGATAAAAGATCACCTCTATGCTTCAGATTCTGCACAAAAAAAAAGAAAAGAAAAGAAAGAAAGAAAGAAAAATGATGGAAGAAGGGAATGTTAGTATCTGCTTTCAGCAGAGCAGGCAGTTGATTGACAGTATTGAAATAAAGCATCCCCCTAGAATGTAAGCCCTCTGAGAGCTTACATTTGTGTATTCATATCACATGAGACAGTAGCAAATGGCCACTCTATTTATGAAAATATGGCATCATGGCATAGATAATTCTGAATTCTGAACTTTAGACTACATATTAACGTTTTGGGACTTTCTTGCTCTGATATATGTAGAAAATGATGACGACTGAGGATGCAATTAGGGAAATTTGTGAGACCTCTTTATTCTATGTGCTTCAACAAGCACTGGACATTCTTCATGCTGTTCACCATATAAAGCATCAAGGATACAAAGAGGAATAGATTTCTCTTACATGCTAGTGGAGGAGATGAATATTGGTCACAGCTAAGTGTGCTTAGTGCCTCTTCTATTGAATGAACGATTTAAGTGGAATATTGCAAAAGGAATAGTTCTGCTGGGCTGTTGGGAGATCAGATCGGGAGGGAGATTGGGAAAGATTTGTGTACAATTGACTTTGAACCCGTGTTGAAGAATAGCTGCACAGGAATTTGTCAAGTGGGTAAGGGAGAGAAGACAATACGAGCCAAAGCTCCGAGGTACGCCAACGTTTTGCTCTCTGAGCAAACTCCAAGTACTCAGGTTGCTAGAGCACAGCTGTGCAGGTTGCAAGCTGCCAGCCTGTGGATGTGAAATGGCTCGTGCACATGGCCGACACAGTGAATAAATGTTAGAAAGAGATTAGGATGTATCCAAATCAAAATATCCATCTTTCTGCTCTTTTAAAAAGAAAACTAGAGAATCTAGCAACTCTCCTCCCAAAAAGGCAACAATAGAGGGAGCTGTCCCAGCCACCACCCCTTAGATGCATGCACCTTCTGCAGCCATCACTCAAACAAAGCACGTGTACCCATGTGCTGGACTGCTTCATCTGGGTGGGTTGCTGGTCCTCTGGCATGGGAATCTGTCCCCTCTGGTGGAAGATGAGGACAGACAGACGTAGATGCAGAGGTAGGAGCCAAATCTGAGCTTTATACTATGGTCAGTGCAGCCCCATCAAAATTGTCCATGTGTGAAAATGACATGGATAAAAATTATTCCTAATAACTGAAGGGCAACCTCTCCATAAACTAGCCAATTGGGTATTTTCTTTATAAGACTGAGCAAGCAATTGCTCAACATACAATATGTGTGAACACATGCTTTTGGGGTGTGTTTTAGGTATTTGCAGGAATAACAGGCAGGAAGGGTACCACACACATAAAACACACACACACACACACACACACACACACACACAGAGATGCATGCACACACTGCAATTTCTCCAAATCATCCCATTCTTGTTATAATTTCAGTATTTGAAGAAAATTTGTGTCCTGAAACATATCTTTGAGGGATAAATATTTTGATGATTTCAAAAATGAAAAATATATACTAAAATAATTTAAAATAAAATGGTATGTCCCGGGTCATTTTTTAAGCTGCAAAGAACACAATATTTTGTTTTGCACTTAGAGCATCAAGGTTGTGTTCTCAACACACTGGGTACTTTTGACCAAATTTGACTTCAAATAGACATTAGTTACAATGATGGTATGTAGAGAAAAATAAAGGTAGGGCTGATAGGTGGAAAAAATATAGAATACAGAAAAATAGGAGTCAAGAGGCCAGTAGTAATTGTTGGTGTGCTATTAGTATATAATTTCCGAGTTTGCATCCCAGCTCTGCCCTGGAAATTAAACCTGACATTTTCACCTTCAAAATGAAGATAATGTACTTGGAATATATATCCTCAAAATCTCTACCTAAGACTAAAGTTCTTGCCCTGGACCCTCATAGCTGCCGAATGAAAGACTTGATTGACCCATATGTTTCAAGCTAAAGAAAAATAAGATTCCTTTTGTTGTTAGGCCTAAGGGAAATGACTCCAGATTTTTCTGAGAAACTTGCCTTACAGGGGAAAAAAGATGCAAAAATCAAATGAAAGGTAGAGAAACTGAAAAACAAAGCAGATGATGTCTCAAGGTGATTTAGGTAAGTAGTCCTTATTTGCCCAGCAAACACGTGGTACCCAAATAAGGTATAACTAGCAGGTAACCTCCTCAGGTCGTTTGACAACATAAGGCATTTAAGCAACTATGGAATGTTTATCATCAGGCTGATACCTGTAAAATAAGCCAATTGGAATTATTAAATGGCTAGACATCCCAATTAGAAGTCTGAATACTCAAATGCTTTAGTTTTACAAGTTAGTGGAAGTAGATAATGCTAAGTATATTTTGAGAGGTATCTACTACCTGTTATATGTTGACTTCTAGAAAAAGGTATAAGAAATATAGCTTCAGTTTTGCCCAAGAATGAAATACAGTGTGTTGAAAATGGCTTCAGCCAATTTCAAGAACTCCCATAAATTCTTCCACAGTGTCTCTTTTATTGGATTGCCAACAGTAATACCACTTCATATTCAAGATATATTCCCCCTGTAAAATTTATCAATTCAGTACTTCCCTTTTCCCAATTATAGATGAAATGTACATGAAATAAGGAAGGCAGCTTTCAGATAAATCAATAAGGAAGAACTCTTCATTATTTTAGTAATGCTGCTTTGTGAATAGTAATGTGACTTTAAAATCTACAAAAAAAAAGTTGTGAGGAGACAGCAGCTTGTATTTTTGTGGGAAATATTTTCTTATGGCATAAGAGAGAAAGGAAGCTATTTTATCTGTCATTTCAACCACTTTCCTAGAAATTATAAATTGTTTTCATATATATAAAGTATATAATAATAATATATACATACATATAAAGGTTTGTCTTCTCAAAGTAAAAGCTTTGATGAGCCAAAAACTATGTCCATCTTATCCACCATTGCATCTTGGATGTAATTTATTCTAACATGTAGTTTTGGATAAATTAATGTATGTACATAGATCATTTCAACATGGCTTTATTGATTTTTCTAAAACAAACCATGCTTTAAAAAAATCTTAATGTTTATTTACTTTTGAGAGACACACACACACAGTGCAAGTAAGGGAGGGGCAGAGAAAAAGAGAGAGAGACACACCGAATCTGAGGTGGGCTGCAGGCTCTAGGCTCTGAGCTGTCAGCACAAAGCCTCACACAGGGCCCAAACTCATGAATGGTGAGATCTTGAACAGAGCCAAAGTCGGATGCCAAACTGACTGAACTACCCAGGCACCCCACAAACCAAGCTTTCATATTTTGTTTTGTTTTTGAAGTACTGAAATCATCATGGATTTTGTTTTTCCTTTTGCCTATCCATTGGTCAATTCTAACTGACCTTGTCCTTGCTTACACCCAAAAGGAGCACTCTTATATTCCAGTGATTTAATATATGAAATACAAAACCTAAATTGTCAGAATTCACAAATTCAAAATTTGTAAATGATTTATTCTGGAGAAGTGCATTAATTTCCTACATATCTATATGTATCTTATAAACTGATGACCTCTTCTTTAGGGTACTGATCCTCAAACTCTCATCCTAAGCTCAGTCTTGAATTCACCCCTGAATTCTCATTTTTTTGTACTTTCTGTATAATTTGTCACCAGGACTAGTCTTCTACTTAGATTTCCCACTTATTCTCCATTTTTACTGCTATCGCTGTGGTCCCACATACCTATCATCAACAAATAATGCTCCCTACTTCTGGAGCGCTCTGCATTGAATGTTCTGTTGACTACAGTCCCATCCTGGCTTTAACTTCCTTCTTATTTCTATTGTCTCTTCTTTTCAATCCATTCCAGTCCATTGTTCATACCACAGGCTTTTATTTTCCCAAAACCTTGCCTTTTAAAGAAGTCATCCCCAAATGCCAAGTCATTCTTGTGGTCACTTATTCAGCACATTTTCAATGCAGGGGCAACTATGTTAATTGCCACTTCTTGGTAGATATTTCCATAACTGAATTCAGCACAATGTCATTTGTTGGCTCTTCATTTATTTATATCTTCCTCTTACTCCAAAAAGAGTTTCGGATAGCTTGTATAAAAATGAAATAAAAATAAGTAATTAAGGAAAATGGAATCTATAAAAAAATGTATGTTGTAAATCACTACACATTTGATAAAGTTAGAGCACAGATTTAAGTCTGAGGTTTTCAGTATCCAAATAGAAAGCCAAGAAGAAAGATATGCTTCTTTATAGGATTCACAGTATATGTAAGATTAAATTTAGACAGGATCTGTTGCCCAGGAGCATAACTATTTTCCTACTGAGATCGAAAAGAAATTTCTTCTGTAGGTCCTTATCAAGAGAACACAGGTACTGTAATAAACAGTGCCCTCAACAGTACCCTTTAATGAAGCAGCAGGTTTCATAATGTTATTTCCAGGAAATACCTCAGTGCTTGAGAATTATATAACACCACATGGAGATTCAATAAAAGCACTTCAAAGAGCATGGTTAACTATGTAAGTTTTCAAATTTATTGTATGCACAGCATAGCACTGATAATAATAGCAATGATAATTACAACTGTCTGCGCCGATATCAGGTACAACATGCATTATTTCCCATACATTGTTATTTAATCTTTACAATGACCTCTTGAGATAAACATAGTTCCATTTTACAAGTGAAATTTAAAATGTTTCAGGAGTACAACCATGAATACTCAGCAAGTATTGGTCAAGAAATAAAACACTGCCATTATATTAGAACATTTCATGCCTGCTCAGTCAGTCTTCTATCCCCTAAAGTAACCATGATCCTTACTTCTAGCATTATGGATTAGTCTTCCTATTTTAATGTAAATGAAATCATACAAAATGTATTATTTGGTATCTGGTGTCTTTCACTCAGTACTGTTTGTGGAATTCATGTTGCATGTAGTTGTCATGTGTTCATTTGCAATGTTGTGTAAGTCTCCATTATACAAATATGCCATATTTATTTAACCATTGTAGCATCAATGGACATTTTTGTCATTTCCAATTTTTTTACTATCCTGCATATTACTGCTGTAAGTATCTTTGTAGCTAGCTCTCAGAGTATGTGTGCACACAATGTCATGGTATATTCACCACATTGGAGTAGGATCATTAGATCATAGAAATGGATGTCCTCCACTTTAGTAGATAAAGGTGCATTGTTTCTCTGTGTGGTTGCCTTCTCTTCCTTTCTGCTTATAATGTCATACTTCATCTGTATCAGAAATACAACTCAAATCAATCAAAGGCCTTTCCTAATGAAACTATAATAAAATAAGTACCACAAAACTTTTCATTTTTAAATAAAATTGTAGCAAATGATGACTGCATTTTTCTGAATGAATTTTAGTACCCAAAAGAAGTAAGGGTGAGTTTTATTCAATTTTAATTATAGGATATGGTGAATGAGCTACTGCATGCCTATTGCTGTAGGCAGGAAGCCCTCTTAAGGGCTCTTTGACACCACCTATCAGACCAAAGCACTAAGATTTCTTTGAACTTGAATTTTAAGTGCCTTGAAATACTGTAATCTTAATTAGCTATGACACATAAATTACTTCATTTTCCACCCACAGCCATTAGCATTCAAAATTCTTAGTCAAAGTTTCTGAGTTCTCAGATTAATGTGTATACCATAAGAGCTATTATTGCCGCAGGAAGGAAATATCTTTTGCCTTCAGTGAAAAAGGTACAGAACAGAAAGTGAAGCTTTCCACTTGGTAGATCTCATGGAATTTATCAGGAAAATTGCTTAACCATTGTCTAACATTGCCCCCTCAGCATTTTAAGAAATGCTTATTCAAGTTCAACAAAGATAGATCAAATTAAAATTTTGCAGCTGTGGTCCATATAGCTCATTTGGGAGGTTTGCAAGTTTTCCATGAGAATATTTTAATTCTATGTGTTTATTTTTTGGATAGTTATCTTAAAAAGTTAATGAAACACTTTATGGCTCACCTAAATGACTCTTTTACCAAACGTTTGCTCTTCTTAACTTCAGTATTTGAGTTTGCTTTCACTTGCTCCATTGCATCAGCTACCATTGTATTATTAATTCTGAACTTTAGGCTAATGAGAGAAGATGAGAACTTTGTATGTTAATGAGGCCTTCAGACATGTGGTTTTAAGGTAGTTGATAGATTTTAAACAATAGAAGAATTGAAGTATCATAGGTTTTTTTCAACTATAATTTTGAATGTTTTTCTCATAAAATGAGATGTCCATATTCTAGTGATTCTGTCATGATTATTTTTTCTGCATCTTTCCTAATTTGTAGTTTTTTCTCTTTTAAAATTTGTTATGAAATTTTGTGAAACACATGAAAATAAGTATGATACATATGTGTATATTTGTAAATAAATGAGAGAGAGGAAAAGAGAAATATCTCCGTATCTATCCACTAGCCAGCTCGAGAAAAACAACATTGCTCATGACATTTGAAGCTCTTTGTGTTCCCTTCATAATAACATTCAACTTTGTCATTCCCAAGGACACAGTATTGTGAAATTTTTGTCTATTGTTCTTTTGTTGTTTTTCATAGTTTTACAACATGCACAAATATCTCAAAATAATGTCATGTGATTACTGATATCTTTGGGTTTGTTTCTGCTGAAATCTTTTTGTATCTATTTATTCTACTTTTCTTTCTTTTAAAAAAAATCTTCTCTGATATAGGTTGAGTTTTTATTTTTTATTCCGTATTTTCCTTATAATAGTAAGAAAGATTCAGTCTACAACATTTTTCCACGGGTTACTCTTAAAATTCTAACATGAATGCTTACTGAAATACAAAATGGCTCAAAACCTTTGTCTGCCTACCAAATAGTACAGGATTTTAAAATGGGTTAACTTGGGGCGCCTGGGTGGCTTAGTCGGTTAAGCGTCCGACTTTCGCTTAGGTCATGATCTCGCGGTTCGTGGGTTCGAGCCCCGCGTCGGGCTCTGTGCTGACTGCCAGCTCAGAGCCTGGAGCTTATTTCAGAGTCTGTGACTCCCTCTCTCTCTGACCCTTCCCTGCTCACGCTGTCTCTCTCTCTCTCTCTCTCTCTCCTAGAAATAAATAAAACATTAAAAAAAATTTAAAATGGGTTAACTTGATCATCCACTCACATCCAACATACATGTCACTGTATAAGTCTTTTGGTTCTCTCCCATTTTTGTCTCACCTCCACAATTAAACATTGTCCTTAAACATACAGTCAGTGTTTGTTTAGATTTACACATAGCTTCTCCATTTTCTTACCACCATTTTTTCAATTCTCTGACCTTGCCTTTGGGATCAATTTCTTTGGCCTAAAATAGATATTTTAGAAGTTCTTTAAAGACTGTCTCAAAGTGTAAATACGCCTAGTTTTTGTTTTATACTTGTTATTCAAAGGTGATTTTACTGACCATAGAATGGTATATTGACAGTTATTTTCTTTCAGTAATGTTTCTTGGAAAATATTATTACATTTTTCTCTTGCTTTCATTGTTGTTGATGAGAAATCAGCTGTTATTTATCTTTTTTTTTCTTTTTTGTTCCTTTTAAAAATCCTTTAAGTTGTGTCTTTAGTATTCTGTTTTACAATGTGAAGTACATAATTATTTTTATTTATTTTGTTTGGATTATTTTTTTCTCAGTCTGAAAATTCATATCTTTTATCAATTTTGCAAATTATCAGTGCCTTCTTCGAATATTGCCCATTCTTCATTTTCTCTATTATCTCTTTCTGTAATTCTAATTAGATACATGTTCTGCTTTCTTACTTGAGTCTTTATGTCTCTTACATTTTCTCTTATATTTTTCATTTCTTTGGTGCTCTGTGCCTCATTATGTGCATTTTTTTCAGTTATAACTTCCTGGACACTAATTCTCTTTTCAGCCATGTCTAATCAGCAATTTAATCCATCCCCCTGAGACTTTAATTTAAAATGCTATCTTTATCATTTTTAGAAATTCTGCTCCTATTAAATATAATATTAAATAGGGTCTTTCTGTTAGTTTGAGTCCTCCAAGAAGCAGACATCAAGACAGAATTACATGTGCAGGAGGTCTATTAGGGAAAATACCTGTGAGGAAAAAATGAGCAAGGGTAGCAGGGAGAGCCATCAGACTATAATGCTGATTTGGCCCCTGTGGGGAAGAGAGGGAAGGAAGGAAGGTGAAGTGGAAGCCACTTAGTTTGAAGTGAGATTTGATGAAAGTTTGACAAGGCACAATGGGGAGTCCTTGAGCCAAAGTCATCAATCAGAAGGATCTCACATCTTCCAGAAAGAGGAAGTAACCTTAATAACCTGCTGCACTCTGCCCATGGGAAACATGGCCTTGGTGAGACAATGATAATATATTTCAAAGTGCAGCTGCTGGGCCATCAGTCAGTTATTTTGCCTGTAGTCAGAGATCTGAGGGATGTATTTTCATTGCTGCCAGAGTCGCTCTCATACCACACAGATCTACTACTTCATGCAGGGTTAGAGAGCAGTTCCTTCATAACTCCTGTAGGCCTCTCTTCTTGAAGGAACAATAAGAAGAGGAAAGTTAGTGGGACTAATTCTATCTCTTTTTTTGCTGTGGTTGATTGCTGAGTCTGGAACTGGCTCTCTTCTTCATTCCTTATCCATTATAAATCTCCCATTATAGGTGGTGACCAAAATCTCCATACGTGAAGGTGGGAGGAAGTGAGTTTGAATACTTGATAATCGTATTATTCCTAGGCAATGGCTGCTGTGTGTCCATTTATAATTAAAATGCGGTGAAGAAGTACTAGGAGGTGCCTAAGTGAACCACCTACATTTCACATGTATTCTTCCTGTCCATATTGTATAAAAGAAGTGCAAACATTTTTCTTTCGAATAGGGTAATCCTATAGTGATGAATCTACTCCTTTATTCATCCCTAGGCACAAAATTTCAAGTAAGTTGTCCTTACCCATCACTTATATTCAATGAGGTCCTTGTACTCTGGAAAGGGTGTACCCCTTTTGGAGCCCAGGATCTTCAACAGTCCAGACTTGTAAAAATTAGAAGCATGAAATCCCCCAGTGGGTCATTGAGAACAATGATGTTTCTATTTGTTAGTTTCCTGACTTCTATCGTCCTCCTCATGAGACCCCGTACCACATAAGGGTCTCCGACTTAATGCATACACAGCATCTTAGCGCATCATCCACTTAGAATATTGCCTCCAAGCTGATACTTAGTTCTACATCTAGATAATTCTTTCATTCTGTGAGGTTGGGTGCCTATGAGCAGTGCAGTATGTGATGCACCCAGTAGATACCATAGTCATGGGTCCACATCTGTACTTTCCTTTGCTGCAAAATGCGAGTCAAGTCCTATGTTTTGTGGGATTCCTTGCTTGTAGATTAGGCCTTCCATTGCTCTTAGGCAGCAGTGCTGGCTGAGGTTTGGCATGTAGAAAAGGCACGCCCTTGGACAGAATAGCGATCTTTCTCTGTTAAGACAAACTGCTAACTTTCCAGGCTGAAAAAGCCTGACATGGTCAACTTGTTACCAAATGGCCAACTGATCTCCTAGAGCAATAGTGCCATCCCAGAGACCAAATGTTGCTCTGTATTACCAGCAAGTGAGACAGTCAGAGGCAGCAGGAACTGGATTGGCTTTGGTAAGTGGGAGTTCTTGCTGCCTAACTCATGTAGAATCTCCATTTCTGACACTGTGACCACTAAGTTCACATGTCCCTTATTCCAAATTTGGGACAGCTAATAAGTAAAGTTGCCTAACATCAACTGGCTCAATCACAGTTTCAATGCTTCTTCTATATACGATATTAACGAGCAGTACAGAACTCTTCACACTTATTATCTACTCCCATACATTCATCTATTGCCTCCATTGCTTGCCTTCAGTCTTCCTTCCTAGAAGGAAAAGGAGTTTCCTAGGAAGATTCTTAGGATTCTGAATATGTTTTTATTTCAGCCATTCTTCCCTTTACAAAAAAGTGTATGGCCAGGTCCACTGCTCATAGTTCTGCCCATCAAAAAATGTTTAACCTCTCCACTGTCTTTAAGGACCAGCCCTGAATGTGGATATAATGTAGTTGCCATCTAATTTTAGCTTGCTCTACAAGCCTAGTAACCCATTCTATAAACCAAGCCTAGGCTTTTTCCCTCTTCTTTCAGCTATTTATATGGAACCTACACAATTGGCCATAGGGGTACATGAAAGGAAAGGACAGGTGCAATTATCACAGGTCACAAGGAGGTCTGGGTTGCCTGCTCCTGCCCTATACTCATGCCTTCTAGTCCTGCTTTGGATTAATTCCAAATATATCATTTCCATCTGGATCCATCTGACTTTTTGACTTGGTTGGCCTCATTGAACCCAGCTTATAATGGCAAATTCTAAACACACGATCACTTGGTGTCTCATGGCCAAGCATCCCATCTCTACAGGGTCCAATAACATGCCAAAGAACTGTATAATTCTTTGTGGTAGATGTTATAGCCTTGCTCTGAAACCCATGGGCTTAGATTGTGATTTTCCTGTTGGAGTTTGCCCAAAGCTTCACACCATGTAATTTCCAACTGATAACACCTCCAACACCGCAGGGTCACCAAAATTATATGGGCACATGGCAAGGCTTATTATATCACAGCTTGGACCTGCTATAGTGCATTTTTATGTTCTGGGCCCAACTCAAATATGAGAGCTTTCCATATCACCCAGTACATGGGCCAGAACACATACCAACTCTTTGTGTCTGCTATGGACTGAATATGTCTCCCCAAAATTTATTTGTTGAATTGTAATTTCCAATTAGATAGTGTTTAGCATTTGGGCTTTTGGGAGGTGATTATTAGGTCATGAGGGAGGAGCCCTCATGAGTGGAATTAGTGCCTTATACAAAAGACCCCACAGGGTTCTCTAGCACCTTCTGCCATGTGAAGTTAGAGTAAAAAGGCAAGCATCTATGGAGCCGAAAAGTGGGTTTGCACCAGATACTGAATCTGCTGGTGACTTGGTCTTGAATTTCCCAGCCTCTAGAACTGTGAGAAGTAAATTTCTGTTACTTATAAACCAGTCTATGGTATTCTGTTATAGCAGGCTGAGCAGACTAACGGTCACTACATTATAGCATATATTGTGAAATAATATAATACATAATGTATTATGTTATTGTTGTAATTTCCCTTTTCCATTCCTTTGTATATGTTTGTCATATACAACACAGCAAAAGAATAATAGTGAGGATAGTGATATAGTGAAGCAATTCTCTCGATCACTGTCCTCTGCTGGCAGACTTACTTAGTTTTTTCATCGACTTATTTTCAGTCTATTATCTTTTGCATTTGTACCTAATTTTTAAATTTATTGGACCCTAATATAAATTATTTTTTGCATAGTTATTTATTAATTGCACATTAAAATTACTCAGCCTCAGAGATTTATGTTCACATTTTCAATGTAACTGACATTTCCACATGGGTCTCTAGAGAGACTTTCATTATCAACAATCCTATAGTAACTGATTCTTAGTGTAATTGGTACACAATGTTTATTTATCTACATATCTATTTATCTTCTTAAAATGTTTATTTATTTATTTTGAGAGAGAGAGGCAGAAAAAGAGGGAGGAAGAGAATCCCAGCAAGCTTAGTGTTGTCAGCACTGACATAGAGCTTGATCTCATAAACTGGGAGGTCATGACCTGAGCTGAAAACAAGAGTCGGATGCTTAACCAACTGAACCATCCAGGCGCCCCTGGTACACAATATTTAAATATTAGTAAATCAGCAAATTTCTCCCACTTCCCAGGTATCACATATATATGAAATTGGCATCTTTTAAATTCAGTTCAACTATGCCTCTATCGCAGTAGGAGACAGATGAAATGTTTACTGTTCACTTACAAATAACTTTATTTTAGGGATATAACAATTCAGTTATCTCTATAGTTAACCATCTATATAACATAATAGTTCTATGGTCATAAAAAGAAAAATAGTTGTATGGTATACATTAACTCATTCTTGGCATACAAGCACTTACCAACAGTGCTCCAAAAATTGTTTCCTCAACCCCCCAATATAATAAATATAAGTATATATTAAATATAAATATTAAATAAAATATTTTTATTTAATATTTATATTTAATATATATTTATATTTATTAAATAAATTTATTTATTAATTTATTATTTATTTATTTAATAAAATTTAATTATTAAATTTATTAAAATAAATTTAATTTATTAAATATTTTTATTTAATATTTATATTTAATATACAAATGTATATATTTATATAATACATATTTTATTGTAGTTTATAATTTATAAGTATACAAATATATATATGGCAGTATAATGTATGTGACATTTTGGTGATAAATGTAAATTATATCTATATTGTGTATTACTTTCTATCTAAAATGAAAACACAAGCTGTAAGCTGCTACTTAAATGGCCAGAAGATTAAAAATATTATCTACTTTGGATCTCCTTAAGCTTATCATAATTCACAAAACACACAAACAGAACAGCTTAGAAATGTAAACTCTTCTGTACTTAATTTATCTCATCCAAACAGATACTTTGGACAGGGTCTGTGCTATGCAATTTCCATTTAAAAGAGACACCCAGACTTAACAGCAGATATTATAAGCATCTTGGAGCTTTCAAAAGAGGATAAAACATAGCCAATGGACATTTTAAATAAATACTATTCTGTCAGCTGATCTTCAGAACAGCATGCAGAATATTTATTATAAACTGGGGATCTTTCACATTTATATTCTTTAAGCCTTATTTCATACTACTTTTTTAGAAAAAAACAGCAAAGTAACATTGAAACATATGCTTTATGTCCAAAAGAACATCTTTTTTTTTTTTTGGATATAGAAATGCATTGTTCATTCTTTTATAACAAGCAAGTGGTCAAGGAAAATATCTGGATAAGATTAATGAAGCTAATATTAAAATATGCATGAAAATCAGAATTATAAACACGCTGTGCTTAACAGAAGATCTTAACTGATAAGATTTCACTAAACACTATAACTTCTTTCTTCTTCCTAACCCCGGCCACTAAGTATGCCCACAATGGAAATTGTGTAGCTATTAAAAGCAATTTTGCTGAACTCAGACCTAAGAGTGTGCTGTTGGCTCATGTATAACTTGAACAAGTTGAAATATGTGTCTGTAAATCTATCCTTAGTGTCTTGTGATTCTTCCCAGTCTTGTTATACAGGCCCTTCGTGTGTTCTTAGCTCAGCCACCCTCTACTGACCTTAACAGCTAGCTGGAGTGAAAACCATCCCTCTTATTGAAGGACAGTGATCTGAGAAACTATCCAATCATTTATTGAAGAGCTTTTTACTGCCTGTTGCATAGCAATACTATGAAAGACATCAGGGAATCAAAATGTAAACAGTACAACTCCTGCTCTTAAGAAGTTCTGGTAGAGCAGAGAAAATTCCCAATCCCCTGTTTTAGTTCAGAATTCGACATGTGTCCAAGATTCAAGGCGGGGTTGGGGGGGCGGGGCGGGATGCAGGATGTAACTATGCTTGTGGGGAAGTGAAGTTTTCTTATACAAATAAGTATGTAAGCTCCGACTTAAGAGATGAGTAAGTTCTGCTTACAGGCAAGGGGAGGAAGAATGGGGGACTTCCAGAAAGTGGGTACTGTATGTGGAAAGGCACAGAGGGTAAAATTGCTTGTATTTGCAGAATGCTGTCAGTGGTTTGATGGGGCTGGAATACTGGGTGCGGTGCAAGGAATGGAAAGATGTGCTATGGAGGTAGAACATAAGATGTATAGATACATTGTGTTTCATCAATTCTAAGATGCATATACTTTTACTTTTTAACATCCCTGAGTCTGGGATTCCTCTTTCACAGGATAGCATCTTGCAGTCACTGTCACTTGGGATATTGCTGTCATTGCCAACATATGTATAAACTTGGTTGTAGTTGCCCCAGGTTCCAGTTGAATTATGTACAATGTGTTTGGTTAATGCCATTAAAGTGTCTTTAAAAAGATAACACATAATTCAATGTTGAAATAAGAAAAGACTGTTGTTTATGCAGAAAAGCACAACAGAGCAGTAAGGCTTACATTTGATATGAGAGAAGCAAGTAAATCTAAAGGCATTCTTGCAATAAATAAAATTAAGAATTCTACGTGATTAAAAAAAAGTTATGTCAAAGTTTAATTGGCATTTTTTCTTTTGTAGAAGTACCTAAAGTAATGACGTATCCTCTAAGTAATAGTATGTTATGTTTGATGTCACATCAGTTGTTAATAACTGAATATATAAATACTCTGTATTTCTGTTTTATTCATTTTTGGTTTGTTTTGTTAGAATAAACTATCTTAAAATATGAAAAGGTAGTTTACTCCTCTCTCCTTAAAGAATAGACCGTCGAATCTTGTATTATTGATTCTGGGACTGTGTCCTATGGGAATTATTAGTAGACTTGGCATTCAGATGAGGTAGGTAGGTCTGAGGACACACACAGACACACACACACACATACACACACACACACCCCTTGACTCCATGGCATTCTGGTAGATGGGATAGGTAGGCTTTCCAGACAAAAGGATAGAAAGTCCTATGGAGGGTGGGCTTTTACCTCTAGAGCATTTGCAGTTTTGCTGACATGGTGTGTTTCCTATAAGGGTAGATGCACATGTCTATGTAGAAGCTAGGTCCAAGCTCTGAGGCCTTATTAAATGCTCCAGAGGCCAAGCTTATTGTGGTGTGAATGAGGTTACTAGTCCATAAACAGACCATGGGAACCTAGATAAGGAGTGTCTTCAGCATGCCCAGGAAGATTGATATTTAGAGGCTTCTTCCCCCATATGCCCTAAACTGCCTAGTTTCTAGAATCTTATTTCAGTGCAAGGTGGGAAGCATGAACCATAAAGTATAGAAACATGTGGACACTGAATTTTCAACAACTTGGTCAGTAAGGGCTCAGAGATTGGTGTGAGTTGATTTAAAGAAGAAATAATGTGACATCTCATCTGCTACAAACATTGAGAAGAAATGTATTTCTGTGATCAGGCCAAAGAATTCTGAAAGCAGAGGGGAACCACTGACTGTGGTTTAAATTAGGAGAGGAGGTTAATTATATCTTCAAATCATTCTGACAACAATCAAGACAATGGAAATAGGGAAGGATTAGGAATGGAGGTGTCAACATTCAAGTAGGATGTGTATTTGGCAAACAGACATGAAAGTGGCAAACATTAAGAAGTGATCTGCATGAGAAGAGGATGTTTTAAGTTATAATATTCTGGAGGAGTCCTGAAATCACAAAACAGAGAGAGCTGATTACTCAAATGATATGTAAATCTGTACTCTATGCAAGGCATTACTCAGTTTAATAAAGCCATATATTAGCTATCAGCTGAAACATACTATTTGTCCTGTGTTGTGATACAATCAGGAATTCCATGTAAAATGGAAGGTGTATGGTGAAAGAATGTGCTTTTTACCAAACTTAGTCATCAGGTAAGACAGACATTAAGGAAAATGATTGTCCTCTGTCACGAACCTTTGAGCCACAGCATGCAGCCACACATCATATAATTGGATATTAGAAATAATCACATCTTCTTACATCTTTGAACTCTTGGCTTTGCAGCCCTTTATCTAGATTTTGGTTCTCTTCTACAGGACTTAGTTTATTTTAACCCTTTGTTTTCAGGTGAGTGATAAGGAGGATCCTTTACCCACAGTATAACCTCCATCTCTTAGATTCAGCCCATGAGAACACCATCCCTATTTTAACCACATGTCCAGTAACTGGTTGATCCATCCTATCACATCTCAACCCCATCTTCAGGATGATAGGATAGGAGAAACACTCTGAAACAGTTACATGTTCACCAAAGATGTTGGCAGGCAAAACCTGGCTTCCAAGGCAATGAAAACTGATGTCCAGGAGAGCAAGAGACAGCAGAGTTTTCACACATAGCATTTGAATTTCCCAATAAGTAGACAGAATGCCCAATAAGATGATGAGAGAGGAGTCAATACCAGAAATCCATATGAGTAGTCAGCATCAGAAAAACCAGTCAGTTCATGAAGTTGATGAATTCGGGGAAGAGGACTGGAAACAGTTAGATAGGGAGGGACCTAAGAGAGAATTTAGGAACTCAGGGGCTACACCAGGGATTTGGGAAGAGGATCCTGGTTAGCAAATCAGGCAAAAGGACTAGGTACTGAATCTCAAGAATAAGACAAAACACAGCATTGCGCCAGGGTAAAAGGTTAGAGTTACACTGATTATCAAGGGTGACTTGACCTTGGACAAGAATAAGGAGCTAAAACCACTGAATTATCTTTTATGTCATTGCCATTATCATCATCATCACAGATAACATTTATTAAGCTTTTACCCTGTGCTAGGCATCATGCTACGTGTTGCAAATACAAGATCTTATTTAAACCATACAACAAATTTATGGGGTAATGCTATTAGTATACTGAGTTTATAGTTGAGAAAACTGAGGCACAGAGAAATTAAAGAACTTCTCAATGGAACTAGATAATATATGGAAAAGTAAATTTGAGTCCATATCTCGCACTTGACACTAGGATAAATCCAAAATGTTTCAGACATTTAAATGTAAAAATTAAACTATAGAAGTATTGGAAGAAAAATGAGGTGGATTCATTTATTACCTTGGGATGACTCAAAATCCAGAAGCAATAAAAAATATAGATGCATTTAATTACATACAATAAAAATTCTTGGCTAGCAAAAGATATAGTAAGCAAAATGAAAAGATAAGAGCAAGACCTTTCAAAAATGAAGTAAAAGAAATGGAAAGTCCTATAGAAAAATTGGTTGGAAATATAAACAGAACAAAGTGAAATTAAAATTTTTCCTTAATCATATGAAATAATGAGTTATAATCATAAATCACTCATAAGGGAAGTATAAATTAAAAGTGCACTGAGAGTAGCAAAACTCCAAAAGTTTGACAATATATCCAAATGTCAGGGCACTCTCGTACATTGGTAGGGTGAATGCAAAATGATATAACTATTTGGAAGGAAACTTATAGTCTCTAGGAAAAATACATACTTATTTTACTCTTTGATTCAGCGACTCACTTTTAGGAGTCTATTCCACAGCACAGTGGGAAATTCAGAAAACATAAATGCACAGGGCTATTTATTGTAAGATAGTCATAATAGCAAAAACTAGAAACAAAATCAAATGTCCATTAATAAAGGTCTGGTTGGATACAATAATGTATATCCTAATACTGTGCAGCTATACAGAGTGAGGAAGTAGGAAATATATCTATATGCTCCTATGGAGTGGATGTGTGGTTAAATGCAAAAAGCAGGGTGGAGAAAATGTGTATATTATGCCCCTACTCCTCTAAAAACATGGGGAAATTGTGGCCGGCCAATAATGGTTTCCCCACTAAACATGTCCATGTCCTAATCCCTGGAACCCAAAATATGTTACTTTACAAGGCAAAAGAGACTTTTCAAATGTGATTAAATTAAGGACTTGGAGATGGGAGATTGTCCTGGGCTGTTCACGTTGGCCCAATATAATCTCAAGGGTCAAAGGGATGCAGAGGGTGAGGATGTGACTAATGAAGAATGGTCAGAGAAATACAACATTGCAACTTTGAAGACAGAAGAAAAAGGCCACTAGGCAAGGAATATGGACAGCCTCTGAAAGTCATTCTTGTGGCAAAAAGCAAGGAAATGGATTTTCCCCCAGAGCCTCCAGAAATGCACCCAGATCTACTGACATATTGAGTTGTGCCCAGTGAGAGCCGTGTCAGACTTCTAACCTACATGATGGTAGATAACAAACTTGTGCTGTCTAAAAGCCAATACATTTATGATAATTTGTTATGGCAGGAAAGAAAACATAAAATGGAAAGAGTAGTTGCCTGTGGTCCATGGGGAGGAAATAGGGTAAAGTAGTCAGGAATAGAAACTAGGCTTGTTTTATACATTTGACATGGACCGTATTAGTATTTTACATAATCGTAAAAAAGCTAAGGTAAAAAATCAATATAAAAAAATAAAATAAAATGAAGCAAATTAGTTGGTAGCATAACCCAATAGAGATTCAAAGTAACTTAAAACACTGTTATTTGGCTGAAATCATCAATATGACATATCCTAAGAACAAATTTTTTAAACTTCAAGGATAAAAATCTTATACTATTTTCACTAATTTATATGGTGGGTGGAAAGTTTTTATTATTCTTAGAATATTGTGGATACATTGGGGATAAAGCAAATGAAAAATACTGATATTCTGATTCTGTGAGTCTTCATCATTAGAACTCAGATTCTGGGCCTAAGGAAAGGAGATTCAGATTTAAGATCAAAGAGGTTAAATAAAAATCCTGCACTCTTCAATATGAATTTAAAGTATCAATCTAAATTTGTGATGAATTCTATATAAGACAAAAATTTTCCTTGCATTGTTTACTGAAAAAAACTAGAAATAATGACTAACCCCAGTTGCAGTAAGCTTGCTTAGTGACCAGATTACAATCTCCAAGTACAAGTTCCCACAACAGGAGTCAGAACACCTTGGACACTTCAATAACTTTTAGGTCTGGGAAAGAAATGTACATACTAGATCTGGTCAATTTTTTATGCATCATTGCAACAAAGCTCTAAAAGAAGATTAAAATCGCATCAAAGTATGTAGGAATCAATTCAAAGAGTTGTCCATTGGTCAAAACTTAGTGAAGATTAATAAGGATAATAACTGCAATTAGACTGAAGCATTTCAAGTACATCTAAGTATATGAATTCATAAAGACAACTTACCTGTCATTGTGAAATGGTTCTCAAGTATCAACTCTTTGTTTTGCCCTTCCTATGCAAACTATACCTTTGGATAACCCAATAGCAGATGAGGGAAAGTTTCTCTTAATACAGATATTCCAGCTATTAAATGAAGAAAGAGTGATAGATCTTGAGTATCACCATTTTGCAACACCTTGTGAATTAGTGGATCTAACCACTGAATCATCAACGGCTGTTAATATCACAAAAGACAGGGACAGAAACTGTGTGCTGGCTGAGGGTAAAACACAACACTACCTATGAAGTACTCTTGCCAAGACAAAAAAATATTTGAAATGATCAAAGCTTCTGGGTCCAAATACCAACCTAACAGAACTTGAATAAAGAAACATGATAAATGACAGCCTACTTCTGCACTAAGCAAAACTCAAGTGATGGCAAAGCCTGCAGATAATCCACTTTTTTTAATAAATAAAATCAGTGGAAGAAATGTTGTCAGGGGAAATTATAAGAGACCTGAGACATTTTTAACCAGTCTCAGTGTTTGGACTTTCTTTGGGTCCTCATTGAAACAATGTAAAAAAATTAGATAATCAGAACATTTACTAGATATTAATCATATTAAGGAGTTTTAAACTTAGTTAAGACACTGTGTAATCTTTTAAAAGAGACTTTATCTTTTAATTTTTTAAATGTTTATTTATTTTTGAGAGACGGAAACACAGAGCATGAGCGGGGGCCAGGGGTGCAGAGAGAAAGGGAGACACAGAATCTGAAGGAGGCTCCAAGCTCTGAGCTGTCAACAAAGAGCCTGATGTGGGGCTCAAACCCACAAACTGTGAGATCATGACCTGAGCCAAAGTTGGACACTTAACCAACTGAGCCACCCACATGCCCCGAGAGGCTTTATCTTTTTTTTCTTAATGTTTGTTTATTTTTGAGAGAGAAAGAGAGACAGAATGTGAGCAGGGGAGGGGGAGAGAGGGAGACAGAATCTGAAGCAGGTTCCAGGCTCTGAGCTTTCAGCACAAAGCCTGATGTGGGGCTTGAACCCATGAATCACGAGATCATAACCTGAGCTGAAGTCCGATGCTCAACCCACTGAGCCATCCAGATGCCCCCGAGAGGTTCTGTCTTTTAGAGGTGTGTATACTCAAATATTTATTGATGAGCTCATGTGATGCCTAGGATTTGCTTTTAAGTAATGCAGAGAGAGAAATGGATGGGGGCAAAAATGAAATAAGATTGGCTATGTTGAAGCACAGTTATGAATACACAAGTATTTTAGGGCTTATTATGTTAGTAGACATTTAAATTTTTTTTCCTCTACAAGGATATTTTATTTAAAATTTTTTTATTGTTTTATTTACTTCTGACAGAGAGAGAGACAGCGTGAGCAGGGGAGGGTCAGAGAGAGAGGGAGACACAGAAACTCAAACAGGCTCCAGGCTCTGAGCTGACAGTCAGCACAGAGCCCGACGCAGGGGACGAACCCATGAACTGTGAGATCATGACCTAAGCCAAAGTCAGGCGCTTAACCAACTGAGCCACTCAGGTGCCCCAGGATATTTTATTTTTAAAAGGAATATATAATATCCTTTATATTTAAAAGGAATACACACACACACACACACACACACACACACATATATGGTCTGATTAGTTCTTTTTTATATTTTCTATCTCTTTGTTGAAGGTTTCACGGAGATCCTCTACTCTTTTCTCAAGTCCAGTAAGTATCTTTATGACCATTACTTTGAATTCTTTATCAGGCATATTGCTTATCTCCATTTCATTCAGATCTTTTGCTATGGTTTTGTCCTGTTCTTCATTTGGGAGATGTCCCTCTTTTTCTTCTTTTGTCTAACTCTCTGTGTTTGCTTCTAAGTTTTAGAAAAATCAGCTCTATCTCCCCATCTTGGGAGTAGTGGCCTTATGAAGAAGAGGTCTTGTGGTGTCCTGGAGGGCAATGACCCCTGGTCCCCAGAGCCAGGCACTTCAGGGGTGTCTCCTATGTGGGTTGCATGCACCTTACTATTGTGGCTGAGCCTCACTTGCCTTTGGTCCAGTGGGCTTCAATGGCGCATGTTCCCTGTGGTGGACAGGGCTTGGTCCCTATGCTATTAGGGGGCCAGTCTGGACTTCCATGAGCTTGTAGTTGGGTGGTGTCATCAAGCCAGACCAGAAGCCTTCCCTCAGCCTGTTTGCTAGGGTTGCAGTCACAGTGAACTGCGGGGCGCTTCCTTGTGCTGCGTCCTGGGAGGTTTTCGTTGGTGGGTCAGGATGGCCATCAGACCAGATGAGGCTGTTGGGGCTGGAGTGGAACTAGTGTGTATATTTATCTTCCCTTCTTCCCAGGCACGAGTACTTTGGAGCAGCGCTGGTCCCTGCAGGGGCCACTTGCTTCATGAGCAGAAGAGCAAAGAGATAGAAGAATAATACAGATGAGAATAAAGAGAATAGAAAAGTGAGCATAATAACATTCACATTATAAAGGCCCAAGAGGAAAGATTTGAGAAAAGGGGGCAGAAATCAAAGGGGAAATAAGAAAAAAATATGGAGACAAACGAAAATGAAAACACAATGTTTCAAAATCTTTGGGATGCAGCACGAGCTGTTCTGAGAAGGAAGTTCATAGCTCTCCAAGCCTACCTTAAGTAGTAAGAAAAATCTCAAATAAACAACCTCGAGTAAAAAATCTCAAATAACCTTACACCGAAAGGAGCTAGAAAAAGAAATAAAGGAGGAATACACACACACACACACACACACACACACACACACACGTATATGTAATCATTTATACAAGTTCTCATAGCTAGTAAGAGACGAAGCTGAAATCTAAATCCTGACTTGATGTCATCCCAGGACCCCATAACTGTACATTGACTTCACTGTCTCTAAACATGAATGAAAAAATTTTCCCTCAATGTCTGCCAACTCATTCTGCCTCACAAACCCATCAGCTATAGGGGAAGGGTGCCTTTCTGATGAAATTTACAATATTAACTTGCTTTGGATACAGGGTAAATTTTGTGGCTCTGGGCCTGGACACCTACCACCACAGAAAAGTGGGTGACTTTTCCATAGAGGAAATGTGTCACAGACTCCTTTGGATCCCACTGTGGCCCAGATCCTCAAATAACACTAGCTAGACAAGTGTGAGAATCAGGGCATAATAGGATAAATGTTTTCAGCTAGTATTGGGACTCAAAGCATCACTGAACTAATTCCACTGAATGTGTAAGAAGTGAGGGGGTCAAGAAGGAGGCTGGAGAAGGCTTAGAGCTGACACTGATAAATAGCAAACTGTAGGTTTTAGAATCAGAGAGGTTGTAGTTAAGGTAGGTAGAACCTGAGCAGGGCAGCCAGAGACCGGGCAACATCACAGAGAGGTAAGGAGGAGACCGAAGAGGCTGATTAACAGGAAGACATATTTGCCTTCTGATATCCTCTTTCTGGTTTTTCAAAGCAGTTGGACTCAGTAGGAGGCAGGGCACAAAGACCTCATTCACCCAGCGGGACAGTCAGAGGACAAGAGGAGTGAAACAGATCTGATGGAAGCAGACACGGCTCAGAAGCCTTTCTGAAATCCTGGGTCTTTGGTGAAGGTACAGAAGGGACAAAATGCTAAGTATAAACCTAGACCTATAAGTGAGTGAAATGAGTGTTGACAGGCCATATCATTTGGGAGGAAAGGTCTAAGTACCCAGTCTATCGTTATGTAAGAGCAAAAATATATGATTCAAAGATTTAGGAATTAATAGCTAGTAATTTAGATACTTGCTTTCCATGACATCCAAAAGTTTGGCATGGTGTAGACCAAACATCTGGGTAATTTAAAAACCTGGCTTCTCGCCTGGCTGTTTGGTCTTTTGGAAGATACAAACTTACTAAATCACATAGTCAGGAACTGAAAGGAAAATTAGCACATGAGTGACAATGAATCAGAAAACAGATTGCCTGTAGTTAGAAAAAGAGGTCCTTGCTATTCAAAGTATGGTCCATGAACCAGAAGCATGGGCATCACCTGGCAATGTGTTTGATAGACGAACTCTCAGACTCATCACCAGCCCTGCTGAATCAGAATTTATTCTAACTACCCACTCTCCAAGGTGATTTATATGCAATTAAAGTGTAAAAGCATCTCTAGTGCATTCAGCATTATTACCACTACCATCATAGCTACCATTTATTTAGCACTTACCACATGCTAATGCTATCTCTTCACATGAAGTAACTCATTGCAACTATGTGAACAAATCACCGTTATTATTGCCATTGTAGAGATGAAAAAGCTGACAGACAAAAACATTTTAAAACATGAAAAATTACTTGGCTTGGAAACGGTGGAACTGGGAGTCAAACTTAGGTCCTTTGAACCTTTAAGTATGGGGGTTCTTGGGTGGCTCAGTCGGTTGAGTGTCCGACTTCGGCTCAGGTCATGATCTCATGGTTTGTGGGTTCCAGCTCCGTGTCGGGCTCTGTGCTAACAGCTAACTCAGAGCCTGGAGCCTGTCTTCAGATTCTGTATCTCCCTCTCCCTCTGTCCCTCTCCTACTCACACTGTCGCTCTCTGACTCTCAAAAATAAACAAAAAACATTTTAAAAAATGAACCCTTAAGTATGAGCCTTAATTAGCCTTCTCCTCGAAAATGGTCATACCCGTTGGTAGCAATGCCATCGATACCACCATGTTTGATTAAGAATGAATATATTACAGAGACAAATAAAGAAGGCAAGGAGGGAGAGAGATGCACCATCACCACCAAAGAATTTTCAAAATGAGTGAAGTCCAGATTTAAAACAGTGAAGTAGAGAAGAAAAAGAAGTCACAATGAGAACTGTTAGAAATCTTTCTTCACTGATTATTCCAACATGAAGGGATTCCATGTTCCACAGAAATATTTATCAGAGAGGAAAACAAAAGTAACATTTTATGTTTCATCTGTTTTGACAACTGCATAATTACCCTTAGCCTGGCAAAGATTTTCCTTGTTGTCCCAAATGAAAACTGACTAAATGCGACATGAGTTCAGGATTAATCCCTACCGTAGTTGGGATTTGCTACAAGGCAGCTGTTTCTTATTCCCGTGTCTTGCGGATCATGTGCTGATTATGACAGACTTATTAAATGTCTTCAGAAGGCTATCTGTGAAGCTGTTTGTGGCTGTTTGCTAATAGTTCCTGAGTTTTATCACAAAATTTCTGCCTGATTCTCTTGATCTAGGAGTGGTTTATATTAAGTAACTGAGAGATAATAATCAGAAAGAAACAGCATGCCTCAAAATCTGAAACAGGACTGTTTTAATCAGTGTATTTTAATTTAAATTACTTTTAGCTTATTTTTCAAAGAGAGATTCCAGATTTCTAGCGTTTATAATTCTTTCGCTTTAAAATGCTACTTTGAAGTGTGCACAAAACACAAGCAATGGCTGTGTCTGCATGATGCAAATCACAGGTTTAAAAAAGATGGCATTCTGTCAAAATGACTCCCTGCCACTGTCCAAGGCAATCCAAAGCATCTTAAACAGCTCTGTCTTCAATCCCAAGATCATCACAGGGGGACTTAAAAATCTTTTTTTATGTTTATTTATTTTTAAGAGAGAGAGAGCAGGGAAGGGGCAGAGTGAGAGGGAGACACAGAATCCGAAGTAGACTCAAGGCTATGAGCTGTCAGCACAGAGCCTGATGCAGAGCTCAAACTTATGAATTACAAGATCATGACCTGAGCCAAAGTCACAAGCTTAACCAACTGAGCCATCCAGGCTTTCCTATAGAGGGACTATCAAAGCACACTCTACTGTGAGGCAGACAATTTCTTCCACTGGTTCCCAAGCATCTTCTCTCTATTTTTTCCAATTCCCTGTTGCTAATCTTTCACTTTAAATCCTTTCTTGTTCTGTACATTCTACTGAGGACTCAGATCAGATTGTGTCTACTCGGGGAGTTTGCCTTCTATTACTGGTGCGCATTCTTCATTTTCCCGCATTATAGCCTAATGGAATTTTTCCTAAAAAGGGTAAAGAACTTGTGTGGTTCTTAGACGTCACTATGGCACTTCTAGGAGAGCTGACCACAACCCGAGGTAGCTTGGCTGAAATCTTTGTCCCCAGCTCAGGGCATCTGCACATGGTTACCTACTTTGCTAGTAGGGTTGTCCCAACAGAGGTCAACTAGTTTAATGGGAAATAGGAAGTTTTGCTCCAAAGAATAAACTTTATGAGTTTGAAGATTCCCATAATCCAGGAGTAGTATAATTCGTTCAACCATTGCAGTCTGTTGAGCTGGAACAGACATGGAAACTCAGTTGGTTATAGGTAAATGGATCTTTCTTATTTGTTTACTTATTTGCAAGTTATTTTTAAATTTTTAAAGAGGTATAGCTTATATACAGTAAGATGCACAGATCTTATGTTTACATTTTCCATAGATATCTATTTAACCATCATCCAAATAAAGATAGAGAATATTTCCATCCTCCCATAACATTCTCCTTGGCCACTTTCCAGTCAATACCCCAGCCAGAGACAACTGTTATTCGCATCTCTGTATAAGTAGAGACAAACAGAGTATACTCATTTGGGTTTCTTTTGTTCAATATAATGTTTTTGAGAGTCATCTATGTTTGTATGTAGTTTGTTATTTTTCATTGTTGATTAGTATTCCATTGTGTAACACATACCATAATTTGTTTATTCATTCAACAATTGATGGATACCTGGGCTGTTTCCATTTTTACTTACTATTATAAATGAAGCTACTGTAGACACCATGTATAAGTCTCTTGGTGGACATCTGTTTTCATTTCTCTTTGGTCTTTGAGTGGAATTATTGAGTCATACAATAGTTACGTGGTTATCCTTATTAGAAACTGCCAAACTATTTTCCAAAGCAGTTTTACCATTTTTACTTCCACTAGCATGGTTTGAAAATTCTAATTGCTCCTTTTTCTTGCCAATACTTGGTTCTGTCAGCCTTTTTAAGTTTCAGCCATCCATTCTAGTAGGTATTATCTCATATAGTTTTAATTTGAATTCTCCTCATAAATAATGATTTCATGTACTTATTAGCACCCATATTTTTATTTTACAAAGTGTCTGTTTAGATCATTATTTTAAAGTTTTTGAGTTTACTATCTTATATCACCAAACTGGGAGATATACATTTCTTCCCAGTAGCCAGAAAATTAGAAAGTGACACATGTTACATGGAGAGATCCTCTGCTTGAACTTTCCTGAAACTATCCAAAACGACCAGCTGAGGTGTTTCTTTAAGGGTAAAAAACAAAAGTCTCTTTCAGAGTTCCAGGGAAGCACAGAGGCTACACTATGATGGCCATTGTTCATTTTCTCCATGAGCCAACTATAATAATCATTGTAACCCTTGTTCTTAGTAGTAGGTGAGCAGCAGTGTCCTTGCCTTCCTGTAGCTTACAGTCTAGTAGAAAAATCAGAAATGAACAAATGATTACAAAGATGATAAATGTTTCCAAGGCAACAGCAGTGGAGGACACTTGAAATTCATATAGCAAGAGAGACTCACGCTCCATGTTGATAGATGGGGTGGGGGAAAGGGTCAGAGACTGCTCCTTTGATGAAGGTACCTTTCAAATGAGCCCTGAAAAATGAGTGAAAGTCCTCTCGTACAACAGGAAGAGGAAATGTGTTCTATTCAGATTCCTGAAAGGATTGGTGGTATATATATCACAGGTGGAAATACCTGTAACCACAGTTTGCACTGTGTAATGGCACCAGCTCAGAGTGCTACTCTGGCCCATTTATTGGGCCCATATTAAATTTATATTGCTAAACATTCTACCAATATGCTAGTAAGTCTAACCATAGAATTTTGGTATATTGTCACACTTCATTCCTCTGCACGAAACACCCTATACCGTTGCCATTATTGTTTTTACTTCCACCACTTACTTGATCCCTTTATAGCACTAGTATCCTGGATAGACGTCAGTACTTGAGCAGACTACGGAAACTTAACCAGATTTCAAGAATGACTTCCAGTATATTAGGGAGCAGAACAGTGAGTAACTAGTAATGTGGAGGGGAAATTTGGGCAGGAGGTACATACTACTCTCCTTCTGGAACATACATAGTACTTGCTGGTCTTGGAGGCTCAAAGAGTAAAACTTAGAGACTTGCAAGCTGACAGAGATGAACAAACTAATAAACTGCCTAGCCTATGTACATCCGTTTCTATTTGTACTTGCTTTAGATGACTTATGGAGACTTAACATGCCCTCCTAACTATAACACAGTTGTCGGACCAGGGAATCCACCACAAAGCCCAGGAGTATATTTTATAGGAGATGCTGGTGTCTTATATGTAATCCATGGTGAAAGCCTCAGTCCAAAGAGTAGTAATAGAAATATGTCAGTCTTCTACAGAATACTGTGAATAGATCAAGGCTATTCAGGAAAACACAGAAAACATCTAATGAACACTTTAATTCCTTATTTCTCCTGCCTGAACTTGAGGTCCAATCCCATCATCTCTCTTATCTATCCCTGGTTCCCAATCCAAGCTTGTGTCGCTTGGCTTGACAGAGTTGAAGAAAAATTCAGAGAATAGAGGCACCTGAGTGGCTCAGTTGGTTAAGCATCTGACTCTTGACTTCAGTTCAGGTTGTGATCTCATGGTTTGTGGGCTTGAGCCCCACGTTGGGCTCTGCTCTGGTAGTGTGGAGCCGGCTTGAGATTCTGTCTTTCCCTCTCTCTCCTCTTGCCCGACTCATACACTCGGTTTCTCTTTCTCTCTATCTCAAAATAAATAAATAAACTTAAAAAATCCATAGGATAGATAGAATAAGACTAAAGTAATATTTAATGAACTAAATGGTCAAGAATGTTCTATTATTAAAGAAAGGTAGAAGATGGAAGTCCTTAGATTAAAAGGGTATAATCAATGTAAAACAGGATAAAGAATAAAAACTTACAGAGATACTGCATTCAAAAGGCAGAACATTAAGGATAAAAATTGAAAGGCTACTAGAGAGAAAAGATAAATAATATACAAAAGCATAATAATCATACGAGTAGCATTTAGTCAACTTAGAATAGAGTTATATATAACTAAAATATATTTCAGGTATGGAAGTCTGTTATCCATAAACCCTCAGAAAAATAACTTCTAAATGGTACACTTTAGCCAGAAGAAAAAGGAAGTCAAATGCAACAACTAATAGTGAGAAAACAATGGTGTATATCTAAGTATCGATTATAGAAAAATAGTCATAGCCATTAAGATAATAAAAAGAAGATGTGTAACTTTGAAACAAGTAGAGAATTAAAAGGGAATCATGACTATTCCAATATTCCATAAAAATCAGAAAATAAGTAAAAACACAAGAAAGGAAAATTTCAACAAAGGCATGGAAAACAGAAAATACAAAGAAGAGAGTAGAACTAAATCTAAATATACTAGTAGTCCCAGTGAAGGTAGATGGATTTTCTTTGACAAAACACAATGGAGTCACAGATGGAAAGTTTAAAAAAAATACTGCCATATTGTGTTTTTCAGTAAAGAGACAAACTAAAAGATGAGGACCAAAGGGAAAAGGATGGAATAATTTAGGATGATTACATCCTGGGGTAAATTATTACTGTGTGTGTGTATGTGTGTGTACACATGTATTTTTTTCTGCATGATACACCCAAATCTCCTGGACATCTCGTTATTTATTTATTTATTTATTTATTTATTTATTTATTTATTCTCTCCAAGTTTTTATTTAAATTCCAGTTAGTTGACATACGGTGTAATATTAGTTTCAGGTATAGAATTTAGTGATTTGCCACTTACATACAACACCTGGTGCTCATCAGCAGTTCCCGCCTTAATACCCATCACCTAATCTGTCCAATAATACTGAGACTTTAGGTCAATGAATATGGCTATGCCAGCTTTCTTTTGGTCAGAATCTTTTTGTGTCCTCACATTTTAGGTGTGTCTCTGATGAAGAGGTATCTAGAAGTCTTTTGACACAAAATGCAAATGAAAAATAAAGAACCTACTTCTAAATAATTCATGTTAATGAACCAGAGAAGAAATGTATATGAAAATTAAATAATGCTTAGAGCATGAGAAAATTATTTCACTTCATTACTTTGAAAAGCAAGTTCATTAAATCCACGAATAAAGACTGATGATTCAATAAATTACTCTGGGACAACTGGATCACCCTATGAAACAAAACACTAAGTTACATCCCTCTTTTACAACAAACTGACATATACGCATGTGCACATATGTGCACAGTCACTTGTGCAGTGTGCACACATAGACACACACACACACTTTAAATGGATTAAATACCTAAATGTGGAAAGACAAAACTTTAATGAAGACAATATAAGACAATGTCTTCATAATCACAACGGAGAAAAGAGTCTCCTAAACCAAGCAAAACTAGCAAAACCATAATGTGCTAGAGTTGGCTACATTAGAAAAAGGTGGGGCACCTGGGTGGCTAAGTTGGTTAAGGTTCCAACTTTGGCTCAGGTCATGATCTCACAGCTTGTGAGTTTGAGCCCTGCTCCGTGTTGACAGTGCAGAGCCTGGAGCCTACTTAGGATTCTGTGTCTCCCTCTCTCTCTGCCCTTCCCCTGTCCCTGCTCACAGTCTCTATCTCTCTCTCAAAATTAAATAAACATTTAAAAAAATTTTTTTAAAGAAAAATGCATACAATGAAATATAGTATATACCTACTTACCTACCTACATATATATATGTATATGTGATTGCTCAATATCAGTAGCAATCAGGCAAATACAAATTAAAATAAGAGGTACAAGTTTAGACCAAAATTTTAAAATGATGTGGTACCAAGAGTCCATAAGTAGGTTGTGAAATGAACAGTTATATACTTACATATACACTCATATATGTTGGTGAGAAAGTCATAGGGTGTAGCCACAACCTGACAAAAATCAAGTAGAGATGAAACTGTGTACACCCTACGTTTAAGAAATGCTACCTCCTTGGGAATGTAAACTGGTACAGCCCCTCTGGAAAACAGTGTGGAGGTTCCTCAGGAAACTAACAACAGAACTCCCCTAGGACCCANGAAAAAGAAAAAAAAGAAATGCTACCTCTTCCTATGCAGCACCAAGAGACAGAACATGCGCACAGAATGTGCGAGGATGCTCTCTGCAGCAAGATAACACTGACAATTAACAAAATAATGATATATAGTGTTGAAAATACATGCATATGCAGTACAGTTATGAAAACATGCGTAGGTAGTAACTATGACAGTAATTACTTTGAGAGGAAGGGAGGAGATAGATTTAGGGAAGGATAAAGAGAGGGTTCAATTATTTCTGCAAAGTATAATTTCCTTTCTTTAAAAAAATAAATATACACAATAAATCTAGCAAACCATTCACATAAACTTTTAAAACTTTAGGTAAGTAAACATATTGCAGACTTTTAGATTTCCTTTGTATTCTATAGGATTTGAATTTCATGATAAAAAAAAGAATACAATCCCATTTGCAATAACAACAAAATGTTACTAAATAATAAAGCAAATAAAAGATGTGTATAGTGCACTCAATAAAGATTCCCCTTGAACCAAAACCTTGATTTTGCTCAGAAATTATGTAAAGTTTAAAATATGATTAGTCTGTAATCCAGCCATTAATTTTACTTCTTATATCTCTCTATAGTCTTGGGAATGTGTAAAATTGTTCATGTGAGTGGACGTTCACTGCAAGATTGTAATTACAAAACAAAAGAGGAATTGGCCCGAATATAACTAACAATGGGATACAATTTTTCTTTTCTTTTTTTAAATGTTTTTATTTTTGAGAGAAGGAGAGAGAGCATGAGTGGGCGAAGGGCAGAGAGGGAGAGGGAGACACAAAATCTGAAAAAGGCTCTAGGCTCTGAGCTGTCAGCACCATGAAATCATGACCTAGACCAAAGTCAGATGTTTAACCGATTGAGCCACCCAGACACCCCAGGGATACAGTTTTTCCAAGGAATTCATGTGAATGACAGGATCTTATATAGCAGGTGCAAGAGATAAACTAGATTTATGTATCAGTATGGATCCATATAAAAAATATACAATACTGAGTGAAAAATAAATTGCTTTACTCATATAATATGGTATAATTTATATGATTGTAAAACACACACACAAATAATAGCGAAGGTGGTTTCTTGGTGTGTTTATGTACATACAGGGTAAAAAGTGTGATGGGAAGGACACATTCTAAACTCAGTATTTATCTTTCAGTAAAAGGATTATAGGTTTGATGATGAGATACAGAAAAGACTTCAACTTTAAAAATTTTTAAGGTAAAGGAAGAATTTAAAATATTAATGATTATTAATTCTGAGTTGTGGATACAATAATTTTGTATCGTTTTCTCATTTTTCTGTTTTGAAAATTCCTCCTTATTGAAAAACAAGTTTTAAAAAGGATACAAAGATTTAAAAAAAAGCTCATAAAGGAAAATAAAGACAAACCACCAAAACTCTCACCAGAGGAAATCAAATGCGTATCTTTATATATGACTGTATCATCTTTGTATACAAAGAGGCATAGAAATAATTTACATATATTTAAGAAATTATTTGTAATGGTTTTTTTTTTTTATTTTTGAGAGAGAAAGAGACAGAGTATGAACAGAAGAGGGGTAGAGAGAGGAAGACACAGAACCTGAAGCAGGCTCTAGGCTCTGAGCTGACAGCACAGAGCCCAATGTGGGACTCAAACTCATGAACTACAAGCTCATGACCTGAGCTGAAGTCAGACACTTAACTGACTGAGCCACGCAGGCACCCCAGTTTACCTATATTTTATAAATGTAAGTTATGCATTTTTGTAATATACTTTTTTACAAATAAGAGTATCACAAATGTTTCCACATTATTAAATAATCTACATTAGCACTTAAAATATTTTAAATTGAATTACAGTTGACAAACAATGTTACATTAGTTTTAGGTGTACAACATAGTGATTGGACAAGTTTGTACATTATGCTATATTCACCACAGTGTAGCTACCGTCTGTCACTATACAATGCTATTACATTATCATTCACTATGTTCTCTATGCTGTACCTTTTATTCCCTGACCTATTCATTTCATACCTGAAAGCCTGTATCTCCCACTCCCCTCCATTCATTCTGCCCATCCCCCACCCTCATCCCCTCTAGCAACCATCAGTTTATTCTCTATATGTATTGATTGGTTTCTGTTTTTTGTTGGTTTGTTTGTTTTGTTTTTTTAGATGCCTTATATAAGTGAAATCATATGGTGTTTGTCTTTCTCTGTCTGATTTATTTCACATAACCTTATACCTGCTAAGTATACCCATGTTGTCAATAACAAGAGCTCATCCCTTTTTTTTTTAATGTTTATTTTTGAGAGAGAGAGCGCGAGAACGAGAGCGAGAGAGCGAGCATGAGTGGGGGAGGGGCAGAGAGAGAGGGAGACACAGAATCTGAAGCAGGCTCCAGGCTCCAGGCTCCAAGCTGTCTGCAAAGTCTGATGTAGGGCTTGAACCCACAAACTGCAAGATCATAACCTGAACCTGAAGTCAGACACTTAACCAACTGAGCCACCCAGGTGCCCCATCCTTCTTTTACATTTTTATAGTGAATACTTTGTTACAATTAATAAAATATGTCAAAGAAGATTTTACTCATTAAGTATGCAAAACTACAGGGGTTACACGTCTAAACATACCAAGACAGGATTCATGTCAGCATTTAAAATAGGAATTCTTGGTTTATTGAATTTTTCCTATTTCCTACATAACCATCCAACATATGGTCTATTGAGATGCCAGCCTTTTTGGTAGAAAGGCAGAAAAGCTTCTTTTTCTCTCCATTTTCTGTCTATCTCTCTGGTTGCCTCATCTGCTTGGCAGATGTGACCCCAAAGTAGAAAACTCAGTATTGAGTTGCACACCATCACAGATCCTGGACTTGGGTGTAAATGGACCCTGGAGGGCCCACCCCATCTCAAAAACCAAACTCCTCTGGAAGCAGTGGACCATGTACGTTTCATTACCACTGGAGAAGGCTCAGACAGAAGTTCTCTGTGGAGCTCTGAGCAGGACACAACTCAGAGCGAGGTTATCTTTTGGGCTGAGCAATACAGACAGCAAGCTGGAATTAATGAGTCAGATCCTCCTGAGTCCCAGTAGCTCCTGTCCCAGGCTTAGAGTGCTCCTGTGAGCCAAGAAATGGACCTCCAGGCCTAGGGATGAGACTTCTGCCTGATTAGAAGCTAACCACTGTTTAGGTCAAGAAGGGTAATGAATTGATGCATCAGTAGACAGTGGATCCAATAAGAACTTATTGAGCACCTAGGTGCTCAGTTGATGAAATCTGAATAAATGGCTTCATTCTTTCTAATGTCAAGTCACTGATTTGCAATGCACCAGCGAAGAGCATTAACTCTTAATGCACTGTAAGGAAATGCTCTGATGAACACCTGTAAACAATGCTTCATGATCACAAATCCACATGTCCTACAGAAGAGCACAGGCTCGAATAGCTAGAGCTCCCAGAGACACCTACATATGAAGACTGAGCAGAGCACAGAAGGTACATTTTTCAACAGTTGACTAATAATCTTGGAGAGTCACTGAAAAATGGCTGGAAGAATTTGGAGGAAGAGCTGAGGGGCTATCTAGAATACCTATTATCCCTTCATTTAAAACAGTTCTGTTTTGGCATCAGAAAGCTTCCTAAGATTGCCTCTTGTCTGGCTTTGTCATCTCTCTAAAGTAGTTCTCCTGAAAGTTTGACACCACCTTACCAACGTGGCCTTAGAACAATGTGTGCATGCAGGCTTGTAGCATGTTTTTTTACTCCAGTTAGATTCTCATTATCTGATAGAAGCTGTCTCCTCTATTTCTTGAGAATCTTGGACAATGTAGAGATTAAACGCTAGACTATCTTCTGGGAGGAGGAGAATCTAGTTTGGAGAGGGGCAGCCAGAGGGACATTTTCAGTTTGCTTTGTATTTTCCTTTCATCTTTAATGTAAGTACATCTATATCATTTGTGTGAAAAATGCTTTGAGAGCACTAAGTCAGTAAACAAAATTGTGATCTTGAGGTCAGGAAGAGTGAGGTTCAAATTCTAGGTCTGTTTTTTGCTTGGTCTGTGAGGAGGGAGAGTTACTGATCCTGTCCAACAATAGGTGTCTTCATCTGTTAAAAAAAAAAAAAAAAAAAAAGGAGGGTGGATATAAATCTTATTTCCAGGGGCAGATTTGAATTTTGTAGGGGCCTGAAGCTTATAAAAGTTTGGAGGCCTTCCTTAAGAAAAGGAATATGAAATATGAATGCAAAATTGGTGTGAAAGTGAATATTTACTTAGAATGAATGTATACATCAAATTATAAATTTAAAAAAAAACTGACCAATACCACAAACATCTTCCAGGTCTGGGAAGAAACCAGTGGAAGAGGCCTTGAAAATGAAGCTACGTTGATTTCAGATAGAAATGTGTATGCTTGCTTCATATGGTCACTGGGGGGACTGAATGAAATGAAGTTAGTGTCTGCTTAGCACTGAGACTGACACACAGGACATCATAGATGTAAATCTCTGTCCCTTTTTTCTTTTCTTTTCCTTTTTTTTCCTTTTTTTTCCTTTTCTGTTCTTTTCTTTTCCTTCCTTTTCCTTCCTTCCTTCCTTCTTTCCTTCCCTTCCTTTCTTCCTTCCTTCCTTTTCTTTCTTTTCTTTGTTCTCCATGCTTCTTGGGCAAAGGAGGCTTTAAAGAGATACAGTAGCCTAACTGTTCATCCCAAAAATTCCTACTTTTTTTTTTTCTATGCCAGATTGAGGGCATGATGGCCAACTTATTACTGGGAATAGCAAAAGGACTAAATTAGATAAAGTGTGTGGAAGTGCCTCACATATAGTGCCTGGTCTGTATTAAATTAATACATGACTGCTGAATTGGATTACGGCTCACTGAAAGCAGATACCTTTCAGTAAGGTGAGCTTTATCTAAGCTACTTGTGAAATGAGGTGCGTGCACAATCATAGGGATGGAAACTTGGACCTGAGAAAGTTAAAAAGATCTTTCTTAACTGCTTTAGAGAAATCTTGCCACCCAATTTAAAAGAGCACAAAACAAGCCTTTTGTTGAATTGCTACCAGATGAATCCAGTTTCATGGCTTATAGTCTTCCATGCATTCTGTCCTGTGCTGATTCTTTCCTCAAATAGCATTTTCCCAGTAAGTAAATAGGGCCAGATCAAATAGGCCCAGCATTACAAGTATGAGTTTTGAGAGTACTCTTGGACGACAGAGTTTTGTATGTCTTTGACTCAATTGATGTAGTTTACATTTTATATAGTTCTGAGAATTAATTTAGAATGATCTTTATTTACATATGTATTTGTTTATTTGTTTTTCCTTTTTGGTCAGAATTTCCCCCCCCCCGNGCTTTCTTGGTGGGTGGATTACTTTAATTTTTCAAGAAACTCAGAACAGAATACATAAAACATCTGTGAGAATTAAAGCAAAGAATAGAGA
Organism: Crocuta crocuta; assembly: GCF_008692635.1. Lineage (NCBI taxonomy): Eukaryota > Metazoa > Chordata > Mammalia > Carnivora > Hyaenidae > Crocuta > Crocuta crocuta. The sequence goes on from NW_027527951.1 coordinate 4,421,595, forward strand.
CTTGCTGGTAAATCCATGCCAAACAAGAGCAAGTGACTTCAGGTACATGTGAGTTTCTCCTGGAGAGTTAGCCTCAAAGCCGTTAGATACAATTTTGACTCAGAAACCGACATCCCCACAGACCTATACCAGCATCCCTCTACTTCAGAAAGAACAGCTTCTACATAAGAGGAAACAAAATCTATCTGCTGCATCTGTTTGGAAAACAATGAGATACTCCTTTAACACAATTTCCAACCCAGTGAATGAAATCAATGGCTACAGCCAGATAAAGATTGACAAAAATACCTGTTAAAAATCAAGTATTTTAATTCTACACTGAGAAAGCATCAATATGCTTAAATGTGAAATTTTTGAATGAAATTCAGTTAAGTGTCAAAGAATTTGAAATTATCTGTTTTTTTCTCATTGTGTCAACAAAACAAGGAAATAGTGCCTTAACCTCTCTGCATTGCTTTAATATGGGGAAATTGAAGAAAAGTGAACAATTTCATCTATGAAATGTCACTGATAAAGATCTAAGTAAAATCTATTTTTATGGATCAAGAACAGCAGGTGTTACACATAAGAAACAAAGGCGCCTTTAAAGATTACTTGAGAAAAACTAAACAATATAATTTATAATTTTAGGCATGGGAATAAATGCATTAACTGGTTCTGTGATTCTGCTAGGTGGGTGTCTTGCATTTGGCCAAAGATAGCACATTTAGGAGATGTATACGAAGGGCTCTTGGTAAAATCATTTGATGGGTCAAATTTGGATATTTACTGTTTTAACGTAATTGAGTAGTTGATTAGGCAAAAGGAATAGTTAATCTTGTCATATTAAAATAAACCAATTTTGTCACTTAACAAAAATGGCTACCATTTAACACATATTTACTATGCACCAAGCACTGTAGCTACTTGGGCGGAAGTATCCATTAGCCATGTAACCAACACAACTACTGTGAGTATCACACAGTCAACTAGGTAAATCATAGCAGAGGGAGGGTCTCTTAGTCTGTTAGACACCAAACCTGTGTTCTTCTCTAACACATGTACAACATTTGTGATCATGAAGCATTGTCTACACAAATATTCGTCAGAGCATTTCCTTACAGTGCATTAAAGAGTTAACAGTTCTGTTAAAATTTTTTTATAGTATTTATTTTTGAGAGAGAGAGAGAGAGAGAGCACAAATGGGAGAGGGTAGAGAGAGGGGGACACAGAATCTGAAACAGGTTCCAGGCTCTGAGTTGTCAGCACAGAGCCTGATGCGAGGCTCAAACCCACAAACTGTGATGTCATGACCTGAATCAAAGTTGAACGTTTAACTAGCTGAGCCATCCAGGTGCCCCAAGAGTTAACACTCCTGATTAATTGCAAATCAATGACTAGGTATTATAAAAAATAAAGCCATCTATTCATATTTCATCAATTTCTAGACACAGAGTTGCTCAATAAATTCCTAGCCCTGGCATTCATCTGGTCTTCATTCCAGGGTCTTCATCTGAAGCTTTCAACCAAGACTTTCCTCAGGTACCTCTCCTGAGGACTCCTAATGAGGAAAACTCAATATGCTTTTCTCCACTCTTATATAGTACCCAGTACTTTTCCACTCCTAGCTTTCCCACTCAGACTCCAGAGCTCATAAAACTGCCAGAGCCTTGTGTTCAGAGCTCCCTCAACAGGAGGATGATCCCCATATCTGCACTGATCCATCTGACTCTCAACCAGTATGCTCTTCCATGGGGAAAATGGACCAGAAGGAGACGGTGCTTTCTTTGTCTTCAGCTTCTTGCTTACGCCATTGCAGCAAGAGATTAAGAGTTTAGCTTTTTCACTTTTGGCTTGCTTTAATTGGCTATTTGCAACACGTGATGGCTTCTCTCACTCTCTCCATCTAAGCTGTACTCAACAGGATGGCTCTTCAGAGTTATTTCAGATGAGGCAAGGGGGATAGGCTGTACCTTCACATCAGCTAGTTATTGGCCATGGGTCATGCTCTGGGAAGGAGCATTATATTGGGAGGGGCAGTTCCCTGTGGCTGGAGGCAATATCCCGTGAGGGGCACACAGTGAAGCATCAGCCCCCCGTATTCATAGCAGCTGGAGATGGTTCTTTGGCTCTGAGGAAGGATCTCAGTGCAGCATCATGGTACCGACTATTGTCCACCTTCTATACTCCTGGGATCTTTTTTTTTTTTTTTTTAGTAAGTTTTATCCCAACTGGGAACAGGGTCTTCATAATTCCCATTAGGCTTTTTTTTTCCTGGTAAAGGTGGGGGAAAAGGAGGAACTATAGCCCTCTCAACAGTTCTCATCAAAGGTGTAACTAACAGATGCTTACCATCCCCCTCCTCACCCTCTACTCTAGATTCCTCTCCCCCTTGGAAGCACTTTTGCTGGACTAGGCAGTTAGCTTCGGGGCAGGAGGAGGTGGGTGGTGGTGATCCAGAGTCTCATGTCTGAGGGGTCTGAGCCCCTGGTTCACAGGCACTTACCAGACTGTGGTGACTACACTCCTTCATTTAACATTAAAACTAGGCACAGGCAAGCCAAGAAATATACTTGGTGTTTTGATAAGTGCGAAATATCTTCTCTGTTCCTGTGTGTGAAGGCAAATCTCAGCGAGGGACACATCTCTGACCTCTCAGCAGCTGGTAGTCTCAGAGCGAGGAGATACATTAATTGGCCCTGAAGCAGGGATCTAGATGAAGTGCCACAGTACTGGAAAAATAAATCAGAATTTCCAGAAACGTTCATGAATTCCAAAAATCTAAGTTACTTCATATTTTCATAACAATGTTTTTAAAAAAATTTTAATGTTTATTTTTGAGAGACAGAGACAGAGCCTGAGAGGGGGAGGGGCGCACACACACACACACACACACACACACACACACACAAAATCTGAAGCAGCCTCCAGGCTCCAAGCTGTCAGCACAGAGCCTCAGGCAGAGCCAGAACCCATGAACTGTGAGATCAGGACCTGAGCTGGAATTGGAAGCTTAACCACCTGAGCCACTCAGGTGCCCTAATCATAACAGTTTTTTTAATACTTTTAAAAAATGGGTAAGAGTTCCACTTCTGACCAAGATGGAGTAACAGGAAGCAAAATTACCCTACTTCCTAAAAGAACTCCCCTTCCAAAATAATTGTATCTACCTCATGGGGTTCTGTGAAGGTAAGTGACTGGATACAGGTAAAGTACAGGGAATCCTCACTGGCTCAGTGTAAGTGTTCCATAAATATTTGCTATTATCATTTTCATGGCCTCATTTAGTATTTTCATTGACCCTACTAGGTACATATTGTTTTCACATTTCAAATCAGAAAATTGATATTTTAAAGGGTCAAGTAACTTACCTAAGTTCATATGGATTGGACATGGTAGGTAGGGTCAGAATCCAAACCTGGATTTTGTTTGGATTTGTTTGTGCCCAAAGTTATTTATATGATTAAATATGTTTTGTTGTTTGTTGCCCCCAAATCACAAATGTAGACTGTAAGTCTTGTGAGTTCTTTTTATGTCTAAGAGCCAGGATGGTATTTTCCACAGAGTTAGGGACTCAGTACTAAGTACAGTTAGATGAGGTGCAAACATTTCTGGAACATGGCTCTCTGTCTCTCTGAAGAAATTCAAGCATAAAATATAACTAAATTGACCTGCTTTTACCCCCATAAATGTGTGTCTCTTTACTCCTTTTTTATTTTTAATGCAATGAGCATCATTAGATGATCTACTCATTTTCTGAACATATTTTCTTTGTAGTAATTTAGATAAGTAAGGTAATTGAAAACATTCAGTCATGTCGGTCCTAATTCCCATCTTATCCCCCAAGCCACTAAAAGAATAGGTGAAAATACTGGGTATGCAAAATGCCACTTGGAAATTTTATAAACAACACATGAATGTGAAATATTTTAGCAAGATTCTGGCATATTGTGCAGTTAAATATGTGATAAGCTGACATATTCCCACAACTTTGGTGGTAGAAAGAAAATTTGGTCTATGTCACTCATTAACGTCACCATACCATTTTCACTAATGAATTCATCAGGGGTTAATGGAAGTCTCCTGTGAATAATCAAGACCAGGATTTTCTTTCCTGGTAGGTTCACTGATCAATCTTAATATTTAAGCAGCAATCAGATTTCCTGGAAAAACAAGATCCAAAAAAATGGTCTGGTTGAGTGAAATGTTGTGGTGGATACCTGTGAATTTTGCCCATCCCCTTAAAATCTGCGATGATTTCCCCTCACAAATACCCATCCCCTATTCTTTGTTATGTGGTTGGAATAGTGCTGTGCTCATGTTGTGAGCATGTGACTTAGGTGAGGGTCAGATAAAGCACTGTGAAGCAGTTGAAATCAACTGGGCTTTGTTTGCGAGTTAAAAAATAAACAGTCTCTCTGCTGGGGTTGATGAATGGATGGGCTATAAGGTAGTTTTTTCTAGTAGCCATTGTACAATCTTAAGGAAGCTGATTTCCAGGGAATATGGAGTCCACGTTGAAGGGAAGCAGGAATCAAGAGGGAGAAGGCAGGCAGGGGGTCACATCCAATGACATTTTGGAGCCCTTAGATCCAACTGTACTTCAAGTTCACCCTAGCATTTTGCAATTATATGAACCAATATATATGCGGTTTTACCTTAAGCCAGTATGAGCTGAATTCTTCACATACAATTGAAAGAGTCCTCACATAATAGCTATTACCTTATAAAAGTTTCAGTTTCCATTAAGTTCTGAAGTATTTGACTCTTAGATGGTAACAAATACATTTTCCAAGTAAAAGTTAGTTTCCACACAGCTCAAAAGACCAATTGAAAAGTGATATATTCAATGTTTCTGCTAGACTGACTTATATTTCATTATCATTAACAAACTAGTGTTTTGCAGTTATGGTCACAATTTGTGCTCTGTTTATTTTTGATTTTGTTGCCGTAATTAAGATATGCTTGGTTAGACTATTAAACTTAATATGATAATTAAGTAAAAATGGCACTATATAATAGTGAATCCAAAAATTTTAATAGGAAATCACAAAGAGAAAGAAGAGATCATTTTACTAGAAAATGGAGTTGGAATTCTGGTAGTGTCATTAAAAAATACATTGTAGCTTTCTAGCAAGCAAAGCCAAAAGAAAATTAGATAAGATTTAATAATTTCCATTATTTTTTAAAAAGAAGTCAGTTATTCAGAAGAGACAAGTTTCTTAGCAAAGCTTAAAAAAGTCTTTTTACACACCTGAAACTAATATAATACTGTGTTAACTATACCAGAATTAAAATAAAGAAAAATAAAAGCTGCAACATTTTTATTTGCAATATATTTATATTGAAATCAGATGATTGGTATAAAATAAATCTTGCAATCTACTTTAAAAACTTTTTTTTAAACTTTGTTTTGTTTTCCCTCAGAACCAAGAGTAATGGGTTTTTAAAATTTACTTAGGAGCCTGGGTTTTTGTTAGAGAAGTTTCATTTTGTTTGCTTTGTTTGTTTTCTTCCCATTCATCTGTGGCTTGGTAGTGATTTTAATAAAATGCCATGATAACATTTTCATGGCTTGCCTAATGTCTTATGATTAGAGAAGAAGAGATAGAAACCAGCTGGCTTAACCTTCCACCAGGCCAACACTGAAGTGAAGTATCTTATCAGACAATTGAAACCACGTGCTCCAGCTCTGACCTCCTGCTCTGAAGGTCAAGGAGGTAATGTGCAAATTCGGGATGCTTCTGAAAGTCTTTTAAAAGGACTTCTGGGTGGTAAGAGCTTGGCTGAAATGACTTCTTCATGTTCTCTGGAAACTCAAACCCAGTATTTTTGCACAGACTCTGGGCAAAAGTGGTTGAATTTGACCTTGTTACTTCAAAGCCCCTACTGCACTCTTAAAGATAAAGGAAAACATCATGGCCTTGAAACAAATGGACTGCTGGCTCCAAGCGATCATTTGAAGGTACTTAAACAGTCAGAAGCCATTAATATTATCACCAAGTTGATTCTTGGGAATCCTGAAACTACAATACAGTTTCCTTTGTCAGCCTCTATGTTTGGCTCTATTTCTTTTCCTTTTCTCGGTCACAAGGCTCCTGTCCTTTAAGGATTTCATCAAACAATTTCTGGGACTCAGTCCCTTTCTCATTCTTCCAGAAACCTGTCTTCTCTTTTCAAAAATTCAGAAAAAGCAAAATTAAAACCATGAGATCAATTAGTGGTATTTAGTAAATGCTTGTTGTGCAAAGTGCAGTTCTTGAATGAGGAGCCTGCAAATTGAAAACTGATAGGAAGCTCAGGGGCATGATGTGTGGGGGTGGGGTGCGGGGAGGAGAGTCTTGTAAAGTGAAAATGAGGAAGTTGTTTAATCTTTATAATGATTGGTTATTAAAATAGGAACTTGAAGACAACAGGGGATTGGTTAAAAGGATTATCTCTTTATCAATTTTAGGAAGATGATTTACGTTTCTTTTATGATTTATCAGAGGCATTTACAAGAAATAACTTGTTTTCCTTATGTTCACGAAATAAGCTAGATTTAGTCTTGCTTACATGTCTTAAATGGTTTTGTCTGCTCAGTGAATTTTCAAGTCTAGTCTCCTTTTTGTATTTAATTTTAACATCTGTGAGATCCCAACTTAATCAGTTTTCCCTCGGCTTCTCAAGGCTTTGCCTACTTAATCTCTCACTGGTAATTTATATAAATATATACTTATATACATTTATAAATATAAGCATAAATATAAATACACACACATATACCATCAAGGCCTGAATCATTTGGGATATTTATTAATCATTTTATCAGAAAAATATCCTTATATTAAGCATCTCAATCTACATAAAGACCTCAGGTCAATAATGCAAGAAGCAAAGGCAAAATAAAACAGCTTAAATTATATACAATTAGATTTTCTTAAAACAAATGTAAGTCTTTGCTTAGAAATTTGTGAGAAGTAAGCCCACCAAGCCGATCAAAGGACAAACTCGGAGCACAGTGAAGGGAGCCTTTAATCCACCTTCTTGCAAGACTGGGTACACTGAGGGTAGTTACAGCAACAACTTCATTCCTACCATTCAAGTCACTCCCCTGGTTCCTTATTGGCTGAGTACTCTAGAGGTTACAGCCTTACCCGGAAGTTGCCTGTGTCCATGTAAGGCAAAAAGTAGTCTAATTGGAACAAAGTACATTCCCTGAGGTTAGGCAGAGACTTTCAGTCCCTCCTCCCTTTGTTCTTTGGTCCAGGCTCATTGCAAAGCTCATGAAAATCAGCCTGGAAAATGGAGAGGGAGAAGAAGAACAGGAAGAGAAGTGTTTAAGGGTTTGGGACTCCACTGGGGTGGGGGTGGGGGTTCGTACATATTTCCAGTAGGGTATAAACCTACTGTTAACTAGACAGCACAGCTTTTATTTGGTATTTCTGAAAATTAATCATCTCCCTTACTTGTCATAAAATTCCAATGTTTTTTGTTGTATGCAACATTGCCCTCCACACTACACTTTCAGTTTGAGCAGGAAGCTTCATACTATTATGTATTATATCTTAATGCTAGCATCATCTCTGAAACCATACGACTTCAGCCACAGCACTGCATCACAGACTTTACTGTTTGTTAATGATTTCTAGAAATAAAAATGGGAAATTGGGGGAGAAGAATAACGGGATAACTTCTACAGATGACAAAAACCATTAAATGAGAAATGTAGATAGCAAAAATTCTCTTTATCATTTTATCCTTGGATATGCATTTATTTATGAAAAGTCTGCTTACTTCTATTGATGAATGCTTGCTTATCCCAAGTTTCAGAATGTAATGTTTACAGTTTCCTTGTTCTTACAGAGATGATGGCAGTTGCAAAATGTATATTGTATAGTAGCATTCTGATGGCTTCCCTTATGTCAAAGACTATAGATCCGGAGTAGCCATAATAGTCTCTGTGACCCGCATATGCCAACTAAACATCAAGACATCTCAGAATGTCTGTGTATAAGGAGTTGAGGGGCCACAGTTCTGGGTTGGAAGGGAGCACTGGAGGAGCTGTCTGGGAAGCCCATTACTTTACCTTCCCTTTATTTTGTTTGGTTTAGTCAAGGGTTGGAAAGATGAGTGGGCTTCTTAAGTCCCTGGATCGGGCCAAGCAGCTCCTTGACTCTATATGACTCAGCTAAAATATAGGTGCCCCAGAAAGAAACAAGCCCACAAATATTTATAGAGACAAGCACTAAAATCACAGAGCTTTTAATTTTTAATTTGCTACCTAACCGCTCTTATTGGCATCTGTGGATGGTGAAATAAGGGCTTTATTCTCATTCAAGCAAGCACACTTTTATTTGTCACTTCTTTAAACCCTGGCTGTAACTTGACTGCATGATAGGATTTAACAATGCCCGTACATTGTCTGATAATCTTACCATGTTTTTCAAATCTTTATCCAATATGGAGTAAGTTTTCATATATCAGTATTTTCCAAGTGTGATCAACAGCTATGTGTTAATGAGAGTCTTTATCAACTAATACTAATAAAAATCTAAGTCTTCCCTTCAGCTGTGACAAGTGACACGCCCATAGTTACACAGAATGTGGTGTTTAATATGCCTAAGGACTACAGGCTGGGTCTTTAAGGGCTCCTCAATTTTGAAAGCCAGGAACTAAAATTAGCACCTCCCCTAGCTGAGTTGCCAGACAAGCCTGGCCACACTTCAAAACTGCCATGGCGTATGTACTTGCATAGATGATTGGATTATGCAGGAATCCCAGAAAGGAGGTTATGTTAGCAGTGAGTCTTCAGTATTCTTTGGACTTGCTCATGCTTTCCCATTGCTTCCATTCTTGCTTTTCAGTTAGAATTTTTAATTTGTCTTCATCATTATCCATTTCATTTATTAAATTGTCATAACATCAGTATACAATACATATCTGGTAAATTAGCAGCCTTTGAACAACTGATTGGTGACTCCAAAATCTAGATGTTAGGGGTACAGAGAATGGTACGTCACTTGAGTGGCTCAGTCAGTTAAGGGTCTGACTCTTGGTTTCAGCTCAGGTCATGATCTCAGGCTTCATGGGTTCTAGCCTCAGGTCAGGTTCTGTGGTGATGGTACGGAGCCTCCTCTGTATTCTCTCTCCCTCTCTCTCTGCTCTTCCTCACTTACTCTCCCTCTCTCTCTCCCTCTCTCTCTCTCAAAAATAAATAAACAAGTAAAAGGCACTCTGGAAACAAAATGGGATTATGTTTAGGGTCATGTTTTATTTCTACTACTGAATTCTCAAAGTCTGCAATTCTGTCTGATTTATAGCTCTTCTGCCACAGTGTCTTCCATGGCTAGCAAAAATTGAATAAATATTTGTTTAATAATGTAATTAAAAGCCTTTCTTGTCTAGCTTTTTAGTAATACTAAAACCAGAGAGTACCTAAGATTTTCCATTTTGAACATTACAAATCACATATAGTCCTGAAATCTTACAGATTTATATCATATGGAATGTGTCAGCTCCATTTCTTTATAGGTCTCTTTACGACAGTGGTATAAATGCAACTGTTTTTCACATCTTCTCTCCTTCAGAATCATTTGTAGGGAGATCAGAAGCTGGCCATCAAGCATCTGATTGTTCTTCTGCTGCTAGCAGGATGGCCATCTTCTACCATCTTCCTTATTGTGCTTTCCCGCCTAGAGCATTCTGTCAGTCCAATTTGGGCTGCTTCATGTCCTTCTTATGAAAATCCTCTGTCTGAAATGTCAGAAATCCATTTGAAACTGGAAAAGTATTGGAGTTAGCAAACTTTTGAGACAAACAAACATGATAATTTAATACACACTTAAATTCAGTATCTGTGTTTGTTTACAAATATCCTGAAGGGAATTGTATACTTCCACCAGAGGCTGCTGCACTTTCTGCTCCTAGCTTCCTAAAAAGGGGTGGATTTTGCTTTTGTGCCTCCCCCTCTCCCATGCGGCTCTGGTCCTCAGGAAAATGGAACCACCTTTTCAGGTGGTCTGGTGAGACTAAGGGTCCCTGCTTCCCTGCTTCCTCTGTGGTGCATGACTCAAGTGTGGATAATGAGCTGTAAGGGAAAGTGGGTTTGGGGACAGTTTCTAAGGAAAATTTCTACACTAGTAAAGAAGGCCATGAGCAAAGATATTTCCTTTTGTTCCTCCGGAAATTCTTTTTGTGAATGTGAGTCCTAGAATGCTACAGTGAGCTCCTTCTCAGCCTCAGAATAGTGGAGCTGTAAAGGAAAAGGATGAGTTCTTTCGGCTGAGGCCCTAAATTTATTGACCCACAGGGCTGCACTATGGAGATACGTATTTTGTGTGTGCGTTGAACTTAAAGGCTTTCTGAGTTGCAGCTGATGAAACCTGCAGTTTCTGAAAGCATCCTGATAGGGTCTCTAAATCCAAGTATAACCTCCAACCTCTGCTCTTCAATCATTTGCTTTGGTTTCCTAGCCCTGGATGCCAGATTCAAGTGTAGTCTTATCCTCCTTTGCTCTTAATTCCTGAGTTCTTGTCAGGAATGTCTATTCTTCCTCCCCATGCTTTTAAGGAGCATTTATTCAGTGCCCACTCCTACACTGGGCATTGTGAATGCTAAGACGCTGTCCCAGTCACAGTGTGGGGACATGGGCCTGCCCACCCCGGTGGAGAGTGGCTCCTTGAGTTTGGACACATGTTGCTGGCTCACAGTGCCCTCTATTGCTGTTATTTCCAGGACTGAAACTGTAATTGCATTGAAGTCCACTTTGCTCCTCCATTTTCTATTGCTCTGTTTGCCTTCCTTTTTTGGTTAGTTGCTGATTCTTCCCTCCATCCATGCTTGGGCTTGGTTTTTCTTTTTTTTTTTTTCTCTTTCCTTTGCCTTGCAAGGGCATTTTGTTTGTTCTCTTGGGTCTTCCTCTTCTGAGAACAAGGGAAGGAGCTATTTAATCATCCCTCAGGCCACTGAGTTTGGGGGAGAAAAAGACAGGTTACCAGACGCTACCAGAGATGTCAGATACACAGAGCCTTTTATTTTTTTAAGTTTATTTATTAATTTTAAAGAGAAAGTGAGCATGAGGAGAGGAGGGGCAGAGAGAGAGGGAGAGAGAATCCCAAGCAGGCTCTGCACTGCCAGCGCAGAGCCCTACATGGAGCTCGAACTCATGAGCTGTGAGATCATGACCGGAGTCAAAACCAAGAGTCAGATGCTTAACCAGATGAGCCACACAGGAACCCCTACAAAGAGCCTTTTAAGAACCAAATGTGGGGGCACCTGAGTGGCTCAGTCATTTGAGCATCTGACTTTGGCTCAGGTCATGATCTCACAGTTCATGGGTTCAAGCTCTGTGTTGGACTCTGTACTGACAACATGGAGCCTGCTTGGCATTCTCTCTCTCTCTTTCTCTCTCTCTGCCCCCCCCACAAATAACTTTTAAATTTTTTAAAAAAATGGTAAATCTGGGCAGAGAGCTGCAAGAGGGCTCTAAGAAAAGGTGATGGGAGCCATAGTGATGGGTTAACACACAAGATTCTGGGTCCTCGCAGCTTAGACTCAATTCCTAGCTCTACCCTTTATAGATCTGTGATCTTGGCTTAACCCCCTTGCACCATAGTTCCCCATAAAATGGAGGTGATGATAATTAGTGCTACTCTGAAGGTCATGATGAGGGTCAGAAAGTTAATATACAATAAGCACTTAGAACAGCTCCTGGCCCATAGTACCCATAGTAAGTGCTGGTGCTTACTATGGGCTCATTGAGCCTGCTCTTTCTTTGTCTTTGCTGTCAAGTCTCTTACAGCCTTGTCCAGGAAAACACCAGAATGCTAAGCCCAAGGGGAAGGTCTTGCAATGAGAGCAAGTGGAGAAGTATGGACAGGCCATAGCTCCTGGGTGAGAGCCTCAATTGCATGATTTGGCCTAGAACTAACTTGTCTTACAACAAAGAGAGCTAGGCCTTGTTTAGTGCAATAATGGCTCTCCCTGAGCCCACTGCATGTAGGAAACCCTGCTGATGTCCTCTAAGACACCTGGAGAAATGCTGCTCTTTGATTCCAAATCACAGATCTGAGCAAGTATCACGCCTCGAGAGATTAGAGAGCAAAATATACAAGTCAATCATGTCACAGGACTAAGCGATCATAGTCCACATAAACCACAATTCACACCATGCCTTTTAAACCAACTGCTTATGTTCTATAAGCTCATCCTTACAACTTCTCCATAAAAAAAGCTGAATTAAATTAACTAAGGGTCTGCCTTTTGCAGTCACCCCTTGATTGCATGCCCTATCTATGCAACATAGGTAGTCATAAAGATAAACCTTACACTTGCATCTCAACCTAAATGCTTTCTTCTTTTCCCCATTCTCTCACACTTTCGTTCATTCTTTCCTGAGCAGTTCCAGAAAGGATGTAAATTTAGGCTTTTTTGATAACACTGGCAGGAAGGCTGCAAGGAAAAATGCACTCTGATACATTGCTACTAAAGGAAGAACTGGAATCCTATCTATAAAGGGCAGGGAACAAAATTATAAAGGCACACCCTCTTTCACCTAGCACGTTAAGTTTCAGGAATTTATTCTGAGGATAAACAATGATGACCAAATGGAACAGCTACAGAGTTATTTATTGCAGCATTATTTGTAATAGCTAAAGATTGGAAACCATCTAAACGTTCATCACTCCTTTACAGTTCGTCAACGCAGCTGAAATCTCTATAACCCAAAAGCGAATGAGGAAGCTCTTCAGATATTCATATGAATTATTTCCCAAGTTACAAATATGCATGTGAATGTGCATACACATGCACATACACACATGCACACACACATGCATGCACTCACTTGTATATACATCAGTTAAAATATCTTTGAAAAGGCAAGAATTACCTTGAGAACTTGGTTAAAGGAAGGCTTTTCACTTTTCAAATTAGGCTTGGCTGCGTTTAACAGAAAAATAAAAATAACAATGGTTTCTACATGAAAGAAGTCCAGAGGTAGGCACTCCAGGGCTGAGGTTACAGCCCCATTAAGCTAAACCCATCCAGAATTTCAATAAAATGAAAGGCTCCCTACTCCAACCCTCAAGTGGGGACCCATTTTCCTGACCCTGCCTTCAGGACCCCCTGCAGGAAGCAGGAGGAAGGAAGGGTGGAGAATGCTTCCCATATTCCTACCCACCACTCCTGCCACAGATCACTCATTGTACCTTAAGTATGTGGCCATAGCTTTTTTCCAAGGCACTTCTGGGAAATGTAGTTTGGGGCTGAAGTAAGGAAGAAAAGCAAGAATTGGGAGGCTACTACTATTAGCCCTTTCATACTTTTGACTTATGGAATAAAATACCCATTTAAAAACTAAATAGAAATTACATTTAAAGCGTTAAAAAATAAAAGCAGCCTACAAATTTATACATAGGTCAGACCAGCCTTCTTTGGGGGATACTCTCTGACCGCACTCTCCAGCTGATCCACTGAGGAGTTGCCCTTTCCTTAGATCCTGTCTTATCCCAAGTGGACCCAGGGCTCCCCAAGTCTCTCATTCTCCCTGAAGTCAGCGCCTTAGTGGCCATTTCAGTAGCCTAGGATTCAGGAAGTATCTATCAGACACTTGTAAGATTTCCATGAAGTCATATTTTTACATTTCCCAAAAGTCAATTCCAGAATTCAGTCCACGAGGTAAATTCAGAACCATTGGTATTTGAGTATTATTTTTATAATAATGCCTTGATTTTAAGACATGAAACCAAAAATTTTTGCCACATAACTATGTCTGCCTCATTACCTGACTTAAAGTTGCTTTATGTATTCCTAAAATAGGGAAGCAAGAGTTTTAATTTCAAGCTCCATTTACCATGCTTAAGGCTGAGGAGTACTCAAGAGAGAATATAGTTAACTTGATCTTGGCATCCCAAGTACTAGAAAAGAGTATTTTGTATTATTTAACATGTATTTACTAATGTATGCAATATATATTCAATGTAGATGTTTATTTAATCTCCTTTATTGTAATCAATTTATTAAACACTTATTTAAGCTTCACAAATAATTTTGTAATTGAAGCCAAGCACCGTTGCCATCCTTGAGGAGTGGCAGCCATTAAAACAGAGTGAATTAATTTAAACATTTTCCAAGTCAGCACATTTTTCCCTTTATGTACTGACAATATCAATTGCAAATAACAAATGCTAAAAGCCACTCTATCCAATAATAATAATGATGATCAGGGGACTGATCATCATTTGCTTCATTAAGTATAATCATCCACCCACAGCCTGGTATTCGCTGTTTATATTTCCTGACCATTCACAAAGTAGGGCTATTTAGCAGAGTGGCTATGAAATATTGTGGCTTGGCCTGTCCTACTGGCAATCTGTGAGCAGTTTGTTGACTCTTTAAATTTTTTTGATGTTTTTATTTATTTTTAAGAGAGAGAGACAGCATGAGCAAAGGAGGGTCAGAGAGAGAGGGAGATACAGAATCTGAAACAGGCTCCAGGCTCTGAGCTACCTGTCAGCACAGAGCCCAACGCGGGGCTTGAACCCATGAACCGCGAGATCATGACCTGAGCCGAAATTGGACATTTAACTGACTGAGCCACCCAGGTGCCCCGCTTGTTGAGTCTTTAGATTTGGACAAATAGGTTCTGTTAGAGGAATCTCTGAATATCTGCTTCTCAGTTCTCCATGTAAGAGGGGCTTTCCCTGCACTCCAATATTGAGCGAGGAGCCAATATTGCAGTGAAACTTGATTGTGAGATCCTTGTAAATATAAGTGGGTTATTTTGCCCCCAAACTAGAAGCAGACCCTCACCCCCCTCACATCCACCCCCCACCTCACCCTTCTGCACGTCTGAGACAGAACCTGCTTCTTACCTGCACCCTCTTGCTGCGCATTCGACCTGGTGGCCTGGGCCTGCGAGACAGGTCCTAGACAGATGCATGTGGGTGGCTTTGAGGACCCAGCTCCCACAAGCCAGCTCACAGAAGTTCACTAATGGTTCCCCCTGTCTACAGCAGAAGTGTTACCCAAAGACCTGAATAAAGCTTATATTTTGTGGTTGGTATTTACAGGGACAAATCCCCAGGGAACTCCCAAACCTGTTCCCTTCGCTCCAAATTTTACCCATTTTAGTAACTGACAATACTTTTCAGAAACCTGGGGAGTGATCTTTATCACTTCCCTTTGCCTCACGGGCTCTGGGTTCAATCCATCAGCAGGGCCTCTCTGCTCTGCCCCTCCCATATATCTGAAGCACACCCACTTTCCTCCTCTCCTTGCCTCCAGCACCTCTCACCAGATAACCACCCAGCCTCCTAACCCACTCCAGCTGGTTCTTCCCACCAGCCCACCCTCAGATGGCACTGACAGTCATCCTGAAACAGGTAGATCTGATGGTGTTCCTCCCCTGCTCAGAAGTCTTCAATGGCTTCCAATTAAATGGGGAATAAAATCCAAGCCCATTTCCATGTCCCACAAATTTTATGTGCTCCAGGGCCAGCCCCAGTCAACCTTTCTAACCTCATCTCATCAGCTCTTCCCCTTGGTTAGCAAGCTCTGGTTTCTGGCACCCTCTAGCCATTCCCATCACATGGACATGCTCTGCTCCATTCTGCCCAGGGACCCTGTGCCTGAAAGGTTCTCTACTCCCCTCTTCGCAGGGATGGAACCCCCTCTCACTTTTGAGGATGTGGCTTAAATGGCATAAGCAAGAGGCTTGAAGACAAACATTCTCCGACCATCTTCTCTTTACTCCTCTCACTAGGCTCTCCTCATTTAAATTATCAATAAACCCTGTTTATTTTCTTTCTTGTGCTATTAGGACTCCATTATTATTGTTCTCCTCCTCCTCATTATTTTGTTGTATGACCTCCAAGCAAAGCAGTGATTTTGTTTCATGCACCACTCTATCCTTGAAACATAACACTTTTCCTGGCACACAGTAGGAACCCAATAAATATTTCCCATTCAATTTGCCATTCGAATAACTCCATTAAATGAGTAAGACCACTGCTGATCTACTTGAGCGGCAAAGCATTCTGAGGCACTAGGTTCAACATTACCCACTATCCCCTTGGCAACTTGGCCAAAAACTTTTACTTACCACGAAAGCAGTTTGCAAAGTCCCAGGGCTGGCCCAAAGAAAGCAGTAGCAAGCCAGAAGAGAGGGAAGTTGCTAGCAAAAATATCACCACCTCATGGATCAGCATCTTAAGGACAAGCCGATCACATGTCTTTTGAGGTTGCTTTTGCAGGCACACTTAGGGACCATCACTCCACTAATCACACATCAGGCTTACTCTCGTCTGGGGCTTTTGAACTTGTTCACTCTGCTCAGGGTGCTCTTCTCCCAGACACCTGTGTCCCTTCTCCATTCTCAGGTAGTGCTCAGGTATCACTTTCTCAGTGAGGCCATCTCTGTCCTATTTAAAGTGAATCTCTCTCCACCACAAGAACATACCTAATGCATACCCTACCTCCACACCCGATTTTTTTTCCATGATGCTTGTTACAATCTGATATGTTATATGTATGTATGTATGCACTCATTCATTCATTCATTCATTCTGTGTCATGTGTCAGGAATTTTTGCTTGGTTCACTATTATATCCTTGGCTCCATACCATGATGCCTTGCACCCTGGTGGTGGCTGATAAATATAAACAAATGGTGGTATACTTAAGGAATGAGAATTTTGTTCATTTTCCTAACATCTTCAGTTCTATGTTGACATTATCTATGATGTGTCAATATAAACAATCCAACCAGTTAAAATTTATTTGCAGACCAGCATAAGGCTGCTCAGGTTGTGTACTGCTCAACACCAGCGAGTCGCATTCACACAGGCTTACCCCCTGGAGCTAGACACTTGTACAACCTACAGGGCCCCTGAGAGGAGTTGATTCCCATTGTTGTTTGAGGGAAGGAAAAAGAGAAAAGGAAAGGAAAGAAGGAAAAAAGAATAAAAGAAGGAGAAGGAGAAGCTGAAGAGGAAAGCAAAGGAGGAGAATGAGTAGTACAAAGGAAAGGCAGAGTAGAAAGGAGAAGAGAGACTAGAATGGCCAGTAGAGGAACGAGAATCTGGCTTCATACTTCATTCCTCTCTAGCTCTCTCAGCCTGTTCTCAAGGACCTCCCAGGCCCTCACTGTAGATTTTGTATAAAGCTTAAAAGTCAGCCAGCCACTTACAGTGCCAGTTCTATTGATATCTAATAAATACAACAGATACATGCACTTTCCACTCTAATTTTAAAAAGAATGCTTTTCTCGTACAGCTGAATATCAATTCATATATGGAATACCTGCTCTTGGTGTATTTGGATGACCAAGTCTGGGGCTGTATGAACAAGAAATGGAGGCAGAGAGTAAAAGCAGGAAGACTGGCCGAGAGACTGCATGTGTGTGGTCCCAGGGTGTCCACAGTGTTTGAAGAATGGGCAGGAATAATGACTGCGGCAGTGAGCATGAAATATAAAGCCAAGAGATAGGAATGAAGAGATAGCAGGATTTTATCATGATTGCATGTAATGACAGAAAGAATAAAATGGGATCCCAAGGTTAAAAACCTGAACAGTGCTGGCTCCACTGTTATAAAAACTAATATTTGAATACAAAATTCTATATGGATCATTTGGGTAGAAGAGGGGATGTTAGTTTTTAAATTTGTTTAGAGGAAATTACTCCTTTGGAATTTTCGGTAGGTCCAATGGAATGGAAAGCTTTATTAATAAAAACAACATACTATAAAGATATCTGCCTTGGAAATTTCATTTTTATCTTAATTATGTAAGAAAAAACCGATTCTGACTATCAGTTTTCAAGTTCCCTTTCCTAATGAGGTTATACAGGCAAAATAGCAAAATACAGAAATTTGAACATAATTAGGAAAGGAAATTTTTAAACTAACCCTCACTGGTTTCCAGAGATGTTTAAAGAAGGAAAAGAAAGAAATTGCTCCTATTTTTTTTGGCTCATAGTCCAAAAAACTATACTCCAAGCTTCATAAGAAATTTGAAGTAGGGAAAAAGCTGGCAAGTGCAAAAATAAGACAGGATTGGGAAAAATTTTTGGTAGAGGTACAGCCTGGTTGGAAATAAAAAGCTAAGAAAAAAAAGTTGCATTTTATAAGAACTATAGTAGTAATGAAATCTTTAAGCCTCATTTATAAGAAACAGGTTAAAACATGTAAAGACTTGACTGGTATGGAAATAGAAAACTGTATGCCCTTCTCATTTTCTGCTACTAAATCTTAAATCAGCTTCTCCACTTATGTATTACCATGTGACATTGGACAGCAAGGATATCAACCTCAAAAGTTGTGAAAATTCAGTGCAATAATCTATATGAAGCACAAAATAGCACACAACGTCTGCCATTTAGTAAGTGCTTCAATAAGTCATCACTATTAATCTCTTCAGTGATTCTAAAAGTGAATGTTCGGTGATTGCTAAAAGACTGGATACTTATTTTTTACTGGTTTTGTCCCTGGGAAAATGCCCTTCTAACTTTCCATCAGAAGGCTCGATAAAATGTCCAGCATCCACAATGCTTTTTTGTTCTTGGGCATTTATGAAGGATAGTTATGCTCTTCTTTCTGGGTAGAATCAATTGCTCTTCCGCTCCCAGTTTCTGAAGCAATGTACCAAATATTGAAATATTTCAATCCATAGCGCCTTCAGTACCATTTCCCTCTTTTTGCTTTGCCCTCTGCACTGTGCTATGGGGACATCACCAGGCAGAAGGCACTAACCACTCCCCCAACCTCTCTCTCCCTGTCTCCCACCCCGTCCACCCACACCCCTAACTTAATACCTTATATATTCTGGGAGTTGCAGTCTTCCACTGTATATGGAAGTGTTTGGAATTGAGGTAGTCAGGGATAATAACAGTAAGAGCCAACAATACTCTGTGCCAGCCCATGTTCTAGGTATTGTATATACTTCCTGAAAACCTCATCTTATCTTCATACCATCTCTATATGGTATGAGGATATTACATACGTATGGTATGAGGTAGATTACATCATTATCATCATTTTGTAGATGAAGAAACTGAGACACAGATCATTAAGCTCCCTGTGGCGAGTAGTGGGGCTTGAATTTGAACTAGAAATCTGATTCTAAAAGCCACCCCATTACACTAGCCTATCCCTCTACAGAGAGTATTCTAGCACCAACAGACAGAATGGCAGCTAGTTGTATTATACATTCCTGGGGTATGTTAGGGTCAGGAGGCAGATGGTGTCTCTCCTTTTAGGAGCAAAGCACAGGCCCAAGGCACTTTTCTCGGTTGAACCTTCTCTGTATTACTATCAGAGAAAGTTTCCCCTCGGTCTCCTACACACTTTTTGGGGGGCTATATCATGAGGTTTTCTCTAGAACATTAGAGGCTGGCCTCTTCTCTAGTTGTTGGTTGCTACCATTTTTTTTTTAAATGTTTTTTTATTTATTTATTTCTAGGAGAGAGAGAGAGAGAGAGAGAGCAAGCAGGGGAGGGTCAGAGAGAGAGGGAGTCACAGACTGAAACAGGCTCCAGGCTCTGAGCTGGCAGTCAGCACAGGGTCCGACGCGGGGCTTGAACCCATGAACTGCGAGGTCATGACCTAAGCGAAAGTCGGATGCTTAACCGACTAAGCCACCCAGGCGCCCCAGGTTGCTACCATTTTAAACATCACTTCTTGTGCTACACAATGTCCTCTCACGCTAGTCATGCTCCCAATTCTGCCATCAAGGTGCTACTCACTGATGAAGGCACAGCACAGAGGCTCTCGTTGCGTCTTGCAAGGGTAGAACAGTTGTGCGGTTTGGGTACGTGACCAAGGGAGCACCTTACTCATTGGTGACATCATGGATACACATATTTTTTACAACAGTTTTTCAGCAGATGGTAGTGAATTCTCTTGTTCTAACTAAATTATATGATCATAATGTTCTGACAGATGGAGATACTGTCTTGAGGAGAGTCCCCGCTCTTCAATTTTTAAAAAAGGTGTTATGTGAACTACTGATGGTTCTAGTCAATGAAGGTGATATTCAACTTCTCGGGTAGGATTCCTCTGAGACTCCAGCTGCCTCTAAAATACCTGACAGCTCTAGCCCCTTCCCATCTACCCTTTTTAGACCAAACACACTGATTTTGTCCCCATGGCCTCAAACTAGCCTAGTCCTCAAAGAGAGGATATTATGTTCCAAGAAACTTCTCCCACCGCACCCTAGAAATACAACTATCCCGTTGACACAAAAATCTGGCTTCTTCTTCCTAAGAAGGAGATAGGGGTTATAGGTGAAGGATATACTTCCAATTTTTCATTTTTCCTAGGTGAGTATATAAACAAGAAAAAATTAAAAGCACCCAGTTAATCCCCCTTCCTCCAAGAAATATCTGGACTAATATCTGCAATTTCTCTCTCCTTGGTCTTTAAAGGAAGATAAGTTCAAGAAAAAATCCCCTTGGATTGGCTGGAGGGTAAAATAGATGAAGATGCAAATGGGGTTGATCAGTCGACATTTCTGGGTTTGTAAATACTTAAAAGGGGAAAATATCTGAGAGAGATAATGGAAGGGGGGATTGGGTGGGGCAGTTTAGAGATTTGGAGTGATGCAATGAGGTATAGAGTTTTGGGAAAAGAGGAAGGTTGAGAATTGGATTTCCTTCTCTTTCTTTTTAAATATCATTAGGTTTTACTGATGATTCACCTCAGTGTTTGCCCAAGTGGATGTCAGTTTGGTAAACCACAAACTCTATTCTGTGAGGGTGCCTTGAACCACAAGTTTATAGGACCTATGCCTGTATTCTACTATGTGATTATCCTTTTATGACAAACAACACATTGAGAAAGACTAACACAAAACAATAACAGGACAGCAAAACAAGATGAAAAGGCATGATCTGTTTTAACCAAGAATGCCAAACAACTGAAAATAAAAAGTAAAACCTGGTCATTCAACTGAGAATAGCCTAGGAAATGAATAAATGGTGAGAAGAATTAGGCTTTCCTTCTGTATATACCCAGAAGTGGAATTGCCGTATTATATAATAGTCCTATTTTTAACTTTGTTAAGAAATCTCCATACTGTTCCATAGAGGTTGCGCCAATTTACATTCCCACCAACTGTGTGCAAGAGTTTTCTTTTCTCCATCTTTTCACTAACACTTATTAGTTATTTTTTTTTTATAATAAGCATTCTAACAGGTGAGGTGACATAACTCATTGTGGTTTTGATTTGCATCTCCCTAATGATTAGTGATGTTGAGCATCATTTCACATACATAATGGTCATCAGTTTGTCTTATTTGGAGAAATTGCTATTCACATCTTCTGCTCATTTTTTAAACAGATTTTTTATTTGTTGCTATTGACTTGTAGGAGTTCTTCATATATTTTGGATATGAATCCTTCATTAGATATATGATTTGCAAATATTTCCTCTCATTTGGTATGTTGCCTTTTTTTTTTTTTTTAACTCCTAATACAGTGTTATATTAGTTTCAGGTGAACAACACAGTGATTCAACAGTTCCATAGATTACCTGGTGCTCATCACAAGTACACTCCTTAATCTCCATCATCTATTCCATCCCCAACCCCTTCCCTGCGGTAACCATCTGTTTGTTCTCTATAGTTAAGAGGTTTTTTTTTGCCTGTCTCTTTTCTCCCTTTGCTCCTTTGTCTTGTTTCTTAAATTCCATATGTGAATGAAATCATATGGTATTTGTCTTTCTCTGACTGGCTTACTTTACTTAACATTATACTTTAGATCCATCCACGTTGTTGCCAATGGCAAGGTTTCATTCTTTTTTATGGCCAGATAATACTCCATTGTATGTATACACCACATCTTTATGCATTGATCTACGGATGGACACTTGGCTGTTGCCATAGTTTGGCAACTGTGAGTAATGCTTCAATAAACATAGGGGTGCATGTAGCCCTTTGAATTAGCATTTTCATAGCCTTTCGGTAAATACATAGAAGTGGAGTTACTGGATCATATGGTAGTTCTGTTTTTAATTTTTTGAGGAATTTCCACAGTGTCTTTCACTGTGGCTCCAACAGTTTGCATTTTCGCTAACAGTGCATGAAGCTTCCTTTTTCTCCACATCCTCACCAACACATGTTTCTTGAGTTTTTTATTTTATCCATTCTGATAGGTGTGAGGTGATAACTCATTGTGGTTTGGAATAGCATTTCCCTGATGATGAGTGATGTTGAACATCTTTTCTTGTGTTTGTTGGCCATCTGTATGTCTTCTTTGGAGAAATATCTGTTCACGTCTTCTGCCCATGTTTAGTTGGATTATTTGTGTGTGTGTGTGTGTGTGTGTGTGTGTGTGTTCATTTGTATAAGTTCTTTATATATTTTGGATACTAATCCTTCATTGGATATGTCAGTTTGCAAATATATTCTCCCATTCAGTAAGTCGTCTTTTAGTTTTTCTTATTGTTTTCTTTTCTGTGAAGAAGCTTTTTATTTTAATGAAGTCCCAATAGTTTATTTTGGCTTTTATTCATTTCCCTTGCCTCAGAAAAAATATCTAGAAAGATGTTGTTGAGGCTGATGTCAGGGAAATTACTGCTGGTGTTGTCTTCTAGGATTTTTATTGTTTCAAGTCTCACCGCTAGGTCCTTAATCCATTTTGAGTTTATTTTTGTGTGTGGTATAAGCAAGTGGTCCAGTTTCATTCCTTTGCACGTTGCTGTCCAGTTTACCCAGCAACATTTGTTGAAGAGACTTTATCTCATTGAATATTCTGACTTCCTTTGTCAAAGATTAATTGACCATATAATTGTGGGTTTATTTCTGNGGCTTACTTTACTTAACATTATACTTTAGATCCATCCACGTTGTTGCCAATGGCAAGGTTTCATTCTTTTTTATGGCCAGATAATACTCCATTGTATGTATACACCACATCTTTATGCATTGATCTACGGATGGACACTTGGCTGTTGCCATAGTTTGGCAACTGTGAGTAATGCTTCAATAAACATAGGGGTGCATGTAGCCCTTTGAATTAGCATTTTCATAGCCTTTCGGTAAATACATAGAAGTGGAGTTACTGGATCATATGGTAGTTCTGTTTTTAATTTTTTGAGGAATTTCCACAGTGTCTTTCACTGTGGCTCCAACAGTTTGCATTTTCGCTAACAGTGCATGAAGCTTCCTTTTTCTCCACATCCTCACCAACACATGTTTCTTGAGTTTTTTATTTTATCCATTCTGATAGGTGTGAGGTGATAACTCATTGTGGTTTGGAATAGCATTTCCCTGATGATGAGTGATGTTGAACATCTTTTCTTGTGTTTGTTGGCCATCTGTATGTCTTCTTTGGAGAAATATCTGTTCACGTCTTCTGCCCATGTTTAGTTGGATTATTTGTGTGTGTGTGTGTGTGTGTGTGTGTGTGTGTTCATTTGTATAAGTTCTTTATATATTTTGGATACTAATCCTTCATTGGATATGTCAGTTTGCAAATATATTCTCCCATTCAGTAAGTCGTCTTTTAGTTTTTCTTATTGTTTTCTTTTCTGTGAAGAAGCTTTTTATTTTAATGAAGTCCCAATAGTTTATTTTGGCTTTTATTCATTTCCCTTGCCTCAGAAAAAATATCTAGAAAGATGTTGTTGAGGCTGATGTCAGGGAAATTACTGCTGGTGTTGTCTTCTAGGATTTTTATTGTTTCAAGTCTCACCGCTAGGTCCTTAATCCATTTTGAGTTTATTTTTGTGTGTGGTATAAGCAAGTGGTCCAGTTTCATTCCTTTGCACGTTGCTGTCCAGTTTACCCAGCAACATTTGTTGAAGAGACTTTATCTCATTGAATATTCTGACTTCCTTTGTCAAAGATTAATTGACCATATAATTGTGGGTTTGTTTCTGGGTTTTCTATTCTGTTCTATTGATCTAAGTGTCTGTTTTTGTGCCAGTATCATCCTGTTTCTATTATTACAGCATTGTAGTATAACTTGAAGTCTGGAACTGCAAGGCCTCCAGTTTTGTTTTTCTTTTTCAAAATTGCTTTGGCTACTCAGGGTCTTTTATGATTCCATACATATTTAGGAGGGTTTTTCTAGCTCTGTGAAAGAAGGCTGTTGGTATTTTGCTAGGGATTGCATTAATTTTGTAAATTCCTTTGGGTAGTATGGACATTCTAACAATATTTGTTCCTCCAATCCATGAGCATGGAATGTCTTTCCATTTGTGTCTGCTTCAATTTCATTCATCAATGTTTATAGTTTTCAGAGTACAGGTCTTTCGCCTCCTTGGTTAAATTTATTCCAAGGTATTTTATTATATATATATTTTTTATTTTTTTAACATTTATTTATTTTTGAGAGACACAGAGAGACAGAGAACAAGCAGGGGAGGGGCAGAGAGAGAAAGAGGGACACACAGAATCCAAAGCAGTCTCCAGGCTCTGAGCTGTCAGTACAGAGCCCTACGTGAGGCTCAAACTCATGAACCGTGAGATCATGACCTGAACCAAAGTCAGACCCTTAACTGACTGAGCCACCCAAGCACCCTGGTATTTTATTATTTTTGGTGCAATGGTAAATGGGATTGTTTTCTTAATTTCTCTTTCTGCTTCATTGTTAGTGTATAGAAATGCAACATATTTCTGTAGATTGTTTTTGTATCCTACAACTTTACTGAAGTCATTTATCAGTTTAAACAGTTTATTGATGAAGTCTTTTAGGTTTTTTATATGCAGTATTATGTCATCTGAAAAAAGTGAAAATTTTACTCTACGTTACCAGTTTGGATGTGTCTTATTTCTTTTTGTTGTCTAATTGCTGTGGCTAGGACTTGCAGTATTATGTTGAATAAAAGTAGTGAGAGTGGATATTTTTGTTTTATTCCTGACATTAGAGGGAAATCTTTCAGGTTTTCTCCAGTGACTATGATATTAGCTGTGGGTTGTTCATATAAGGCCTTTATTATGTTGATGTATCTTCCTTCTAAACCTACTTTGTTGAGGGTTTTTATTGTACTTTGTCAGAAGATTTTTCTTTTTCCACATCTATTGAAATGATCATATGGGTTTTACCCTTTCTTTTATTGGTGTGATGTATCACACTGATGGATTTGTGAATATTGAATCAACTTTGCATCCCAGTAATAAATCCCACTTGAATGTAGTGAATAACTTGTTTAATGGATTGTTGGATTCAGTTTGCTAATATTTTATTGAGGATTTTTGCATCCATGTTTATCAAAGATATTGGTTTGCAGTTTTTGTTTTTGGAGGTATCTTTATTTGGTTTTGGTATCAGGGAAATTCTGGTCTCATAGAATGAATGTGGAAGTTTCTCTTCCTCTTTTAATTTTTGGAGAAGTTTGAGAAAAATAGTATTAACTCTTCTTTAAATGTTTGGTAGAATTCAAGCATGAAGCTGTCTGTTCCTGGACTTCTGTTTTTTGTGAGTTTTTTTATTAATGGCTCAATCTCATTTCCAATAATTGGTCTATTTAAATGTTCTATTTATTTCTAATTTAGTTTTGATAAGTTATATGTTTCTAGGAATTTATCCTATTTATTTAGGCATATAATTTGTATATAATTTTTTCTAATATTCTTTTACAATCCTTTGTATTTCTGCAGTATTGGTTGTTATTTCTCCTATTTCATTCCTGATTTTATTTAATTATTCTCTCTCTTTTTAATTTTTTTTGATGAGTCTAGCTAGAGGTTTATCAGTTTTGTTGATCTTTTCCAAGGACCAGCTTCTGGTTTCATTAATCTTTTCCTTTGTTTTCTACTATATATTTAATTTATTTCTGCTCTAATCTTTATTATTTTCTTCCTTCCTCTGTTTTGGAGTTTTGTTTGTGCTTTTTCTTGTTCCTTTAGGTGTAAGGTTAAGTTGTTTGTTTGGGATTTTTCTTGCTTCATGAGGTAAGCATGTATTGCTATAAACTTCCCTCTTAGAACAGCTTTTGCTACATTACAATGAGTTTGGAAATTGTATTTTCATTTTCATTTGTCTCCATTAATATTTTATTTCCTAGTTGACCTATTTGTTTCATAGCATGTTTAACCTCCATGTATTTGTACTTTTTCCAAATTTTTTTTCTTGTGCTCGATTTCTAGTTCCATAGTGTTATAGTCAGAAAAGATGATTGGAATGACTTCAATCTTTTTGAATCTGTTGAAACTTGCCTTGTGGCCTAATATGAAATCAATCCTGGGGACTCTTCCAGGTGCACTTGAAAACAATGTGTATTCTGCTATTTTAGGATGGGATATTCTGAATATATCTGTCTATCTGGTCCAATATGTCATTCAAAGCCACCATTTCCTTGTTGATTTTCTGTTCAGATGATCTGCCCATAGATATAAATGGGATGTTAAAGTCCCTTACTATTTTTGAATAACTATCAATTAGCTCCTTTATGTTTGTTATTAATTGTTTCGTGTATTTGGGTGTTTCATGTTGGGAGCATAAACATTTACAATCATTTCTTCTTGTTAAATTGTCCTCTTTAGGATTACATCCTTTGTCTTTTGTTGTAGTCATTGTTTTAAAGTCTATTTTGTCCAATATAAGATTTTCTACACTGGATTTCTTTTCACAATTATTTGTGTGGTAAATAGTTCTCCATTCCCTTACTTAGACTGTCTGTATCTTTAGTCTGAAATGAGTCTCTTGCAGGCGGCATATGCATGGGTCTGTTTTTTTTTTTTTTTTTAACCATTCTGTCTTTTGAATGGAGTGTTTTGTCCATTTACATTTAAAGTATATTGGTAAGTAGATACTTGTTGCCTTTTTGTTACTTTTTTTATGTTGGTTTTTGTAGTTCTTCTCTGTTCCTTTCTTCCCTTGCTCTCTTCTCTCACAATAAGTTGGCTTTCTTTAGTGATATGCTTGGATTCCTTTCTCTTTATTTATTTTTTTTGCATATTTATTGCTGGTTTTTTTTATTGTACTTACCATTTAGTTTGTATGCAACATGTTCTGCATATAGCAATCTATATTAGGTTGATGGTCACTTAACTTTGAACCCATTCTTTTCTCCACTCCTTCTAGGTATATAGTGTCACACTTTACATCATTTCATTTGTAACTATCCTAACTTTTAGAAATATACTTATTTTTTACTGCTTTTGTGCTTCCTACTTTCCTTACTCTTACTTATGGTCTTTTCTTTCCACTCAGAGTCCCCTTTAACATTTCTTGTAGGGCTCCTTTAGTAGTAACAAATTCCTTTGAGTTTTGTTTGTCTGAAAAACTCTTTCTATTCTGAATGATAGTCTTGCTAGATAGAGTATTCTTGGTGGCAGATTTTTTCTTTTCGGCACTTTGAATATATCATGTTACTCCCTTCTGGTCTGTAAAGTTTCTGCAGCAAAATCAATTGATAGCTTTATGGGATTTCCCTTGTATGTAACTGTCTTCTTTGCTCTTGCTTCTTTTAAAATTCTCTCTTTATTTTGGGGCACCTGGGTGGCTTAGTTGTAAAGTACCCAACTTCGGCTCATGTCATGATCTCACAGTTTGTGTTTAAGTCCCACATCAGACTCTGTTATCACAGCTTGGAGCCTGGAGCCTGCCTCAAATTCTGTCTACCTCTCTCTGTATCCCTCCCTCACTTGTGCTCTCTCTCGAAAATAAATAAATATTTTAAAAATTTAAATAAAAATAAGAATTTCTTTTTATCACTACTTTTTGCCATTTTAATTAGTATGTGTCTTGGTGTTGACCTCCTTTGGTTGATTTTGTTGGGGGAATCTCTGTGACTCCTGGAAATGGATTTCTGTTTATTTCTCCAGATTTGGGAACTTTTCAGCGATTATTTCTTCAAATATATTTATCTGCCCCTTTTTCTATCTCTATCTCTTTTTGAGATCTCTATAATGGAAATATTATTACACTTGATGCTGTCACTGAATTCCCTAAGTCTAAATTCATTTTGCATAATTTGTTTTCTCTCATCTGCTCAGTTTGATTACTTTCCATTATTCTTTCCTCCAGGTCACTGATTTGTTTTGATTCCTCTGTTCTGCTATTCATTCCATCTAGTGTATTTTAAATTTCATTTGTGTTCCTTATCTCTGGTTCTTTTTTATCTGTTTGTTAAGGATCTGACTGAAGTCCTCCACCCTTTTCTCAAGTCCAGTGAGTATCTTTATGACCGTTACTTTAATTTCTCTATCTGTCATCTTACTTCTCTCTCTTTCGTTTAGATCTCTTGCTGTGTTTTTTCCTATTATTTCATTTGGAAAATATTTCTCTCCATCCTCATTTTGTCTAACTTTCTGTGTCTGTTACTATGTGTTAGGAAAGTCAGTTATTTCTCTTGCTCTTGAAAGGAGTGGCCTTGTGAAAAAGAGGTCCTGGAGTGCCCTGTAGTGCCGTGTCCCCTCTTTACTAGAATCTGGCACTTCAAGAATCTCTCTTATGTGCATTGTGGGTATCCTTCTATTGTGGCTGAGCTGCTTTTCCATCTGTCTAGTCGTCTTCAGTGGCTCTCTTTGCCTGTTGTGGACAGGGACCTGTACTGTTGTGTTAGTGGACCAGCTTGGGGCTTCTTGGGCTTGAGTTTAACCAGACCAGTCATTTGCCGGAGATGGAGTAGCACCAAATGGCAGTGTGCTTTTCCTATTTGTCCCCTGAGAAGCTTTCATTCGTAGGCAGGGCCTTCAATCAGACCAATTCCCTGCCCCAAGCTCCCTGCTGGGGCAGCAGTCTAACTGGTGTGTGTGTTTATCGTTCCCCGTCCCCAGGGCAGGAGTCACTGTGGAGTAGTTCTGGTCCCTGTCCTGGCTGCTCGCACACTGCCAGGCCCGGGGCCCCAGTTTGAATGGGTTTCAGCCAAGAATATATTAGACGGTGCAGACTCAAATTGTGCTGAGGGATGGGAGTAGCTCCCACAAGCCTTGCACTCAGTGAGAGTGGGTGTGCTGCCACTGTGGAGATGGTCAGCCCCGGCCCGTTTGCAAAGCATGCAGGCTCGGGGCACACAGTTTCAACAAAGCGTGTGCCGCTCCTCCACAAGAGGGATCCACCATCACAGGACCAAGCCCTCGCAGAATGCGTGGGTCAGGAGATCGGTGTTGCAAGGTTTGTGCCAGGCTTCTGCGGGAGGGCATCTGCAGTGTTGGGACTGCGACAAACCTGGCTGGAGGGAGCGGATCCCCAAAGCCAGAGGCAGGAGGTGGGGTAAGCAGGCAAGGTGTAAGCAAGTCAGGTAGTGAATGTTAGTGCTGTGCTGCTTCCAGCAGATGGTCATGTGTTTATGCTGGGGGTGGGGGAGAGAAACGGTGCCTGCCAGTTCCTTTGTTCCTGGAGGAGTCTCCCAGTGATCTCTGCCCTCCAGGGCATGCTCCGAGATTAGTAAATAACTCTCCCTCCCGTATTCCCCAGGCATTTTTCAAACTGCTACTTCTATGCTGTATCTCTGAGGGTTGTTTGTTGTGCTATCTCTTAAGGGCAAGGACTCAGTTTCCTGTTGCCCTCCAGACTCTCCCAGAGCCAAGCCTGCTGATTTCTAAAATTCCAGGCTTTAAGTCCCACTGCTTATAAGAACTCCTGAAATTCCAGCTCGTCTGTGTCCAAAGCCAAATGCTATGGGGATTCGTGTTCTCCATGCAGGGTCCCCATTGATGATAGTCTCTTTCTCTCCCTTCTCTGCACGCGCAGGTCCCTCCTTCCTGCAGACAGTTCAGCAGCCCATTTAGCCGCCCGCTGCATCCTTTTCTCTACCTTTAGTTATAGACTTTGTTCTGCAAGGCTTCAGGTCATTTTTTTTTAAATTTAGATTGTATCATGGGATGAGGTGAGCTTAGGGTTCTCCTACCCCACCATCTTGTCAGCTTTCCTTGCCTAGATTTATTTAAGAATGTGACACTCTGAAAAAATGAGTCGTAAAGAGGAGAAAGAAGACTCATAAATATTTGTGTTATGTTAGTTTTTGGTATTCTATTCGCTTTTCCTGTATGTTTTTTGTTCAAGCATTCCTAGATATTGTTACTTACAAGCTTGTTTCTAGAGGTGTGAATAAGTGACTACAATAACAACAAAGAGCTATGATTAAATAAGCATAGAAAACCTCACACTATACACTCCTTTATTCCTCTTTCCATATTATAGGTGCACAGACATCGTAGAGACAACTCTGTAACACGTGTGCCCATCCTGTAAGTATTCCATGGGGTGCCGATTTGAGAAATGTAATAGATACATTAACGGAAATTAAAAATGACTATATTAGGTACTACTTACTACCTGATGCCATCTAAAATTGGAAAACGTTTTTTTTAAATGTGTGGTAATCAGGGGCACCTGGGTGGATCAGTCAGTTAAGCATCTGACTCTTGACTGCGACTCAGGTCATGATCTCACAGTTCTTGAGTGTGAGCCCCTCATCAGGCTCTGCACTGACAATGGGGAGCTTGTTTCAGATTCTCTCTCTTTTCTTCTTTCTCTCTTCATCTACCCCTCTCTCTCTCAAAATAAATAAATAAACTTTAAAAAAGATTGTGTGGTAATGAATTTTTCAGAACACTATGATGAAAGATTATTGACTCAAAGATATCACAGCAAACCAAGTAAAAATGACTTTGAGAAATTTCAAAACAACTATTCTGTTGAAGAGTAGGAAATAGAAAGTTATAAATAATTGTTATAAATTTAGGTAAATTTGGTCTCAACTATAAGAAGTTTATATTAAATGATGTGTGCTTCCCTTAGAGTAATCACGTATACAATGATCAAGCTTGTTCCATTTTATTTAGCAACAATGCTTTCTTAAAGGTGCCTTTTAAAAATTACTAGTAATCCAAAACCACTTCATGGGTCAGCATTCTATCATAGATGGCAAACTTTAACAAATGTTGCTTATTGATACTGTTTAATGAGGCGTTGCTCTCGGCATTATTAATTTTGG
Organism: Crocuta crocuta; assembly: GCF_008692635.1. Taxonomy (NCBI): domain Eukaryota; kingdom Metazoa; phylum Chordata; class Mammalia; order Carnivora; family Hyaenidae; genus Crocuta; species Crocuta crocuta. The sequence continues at coordinate 4,452,440 of NW_027527951.1, forward strand.
ATTTTCTGTGATGAGTAAGATCTATTGAGTTTTCGAGGAATTACTCCAAATTCACCCATAAGTCCAAATGTTTATGTGTCACCTAAATGCACATTATGTAGAAGATAAAGGAAAGGGGGAAAGGAAGGATAATGACCTTAGGGTTATGCACAACATTTAAGTTCATTTAAATCAATGGCTCCTGTTTATTTTCCTTCAGGACTGTGGGCTTTATCAGATTTCATCACATCACACACCTGCATCTTCTCGGTTTGTTTACTTTCCACCCCATGACTGCATTCAATAAACAGTACTCAGAGCGAATAACAACAGAGATGGGATGGTGGGGAAAACCAGTGATAGTCTTAAAACTTAATTTGAGTAAATACAAAATTTCATTATCTTAACTTTGGCTAATTGAAATTTTATATTAACTTTGCAACAGAAAAGAAATGCTTTTGAAGGGTGGATTCTTGATGATTCTCTTTGCAGGTAATCACTATTCGTTTAAGGTTTAAAAATTAAAGAATATTGAACTTTACTCATTTCAGTAGGAAGCTGAAATTGTTCACCATGTCATTTCTCAACAATTTCTTAAAGAGGTGCCTTTCCACTTACTCCCTGCGGTTTAGATTTTTAGGATGCCTTTGAATGGTTGTTGAGATGAATGTAACACCTCTTCAGATCCATGCACTCATGCAGTTGAAGAGGCTTCTGTGGATTCTAGTTTTTACACCTCTGTCAGAATGCATTCTTCAGGAAGAAATGCACAACAAGCAGACAATTAACTATTTGGTGATGGCAGTTGACAAAGAATTTCTGAGCCCTTCCAGTCATAGAGAGTGTGCATTTTGGAATGTACTCATTTGTTTTTCACAGATAGTGTTAAAACCACATTGAAGACACATTCCCATTAGCCAGTTATTTGCTGTTCTAAGACTGAAAGCCTTAAGTGACTGACTGAATTTACAGTCTCAGCGCCTTACATGGTACCTGGTACACAGTTGTTAAGTTGGTGAATTGATCTGAAATCTGATTATGCAAAATCATCACATTTGGCAGATTACAGGATCAGGAGATCTTAGAACTAAACATCTAACAGTGATCACAATAACTAGTCATCTCATTTTTTTCCATGGGAAACTAAGGCAGTGAGCAGAACCCATACTATCTCAGTACTTAAAAGCTCATTTACCTTCTCAAGTTTACAGAATCATGGAATCTCAGAGTGGGAACAGGTCTGAAGGCAGACAGCCTGTGATGCACGAAATCTTCCTTTTAAATGTGCTCTTCAGCGAATTCTCCAGACTCTCTTGGGCACATGGGGGGGGGGGGCTATTTC
>NW_027527951.1:4453859-4550699 GCF_008692635.1 Crocuta crocuta
GCTATTTCACTTCTGAAGCAGCCCATTTGAATTCTTAATGACTAAACTTTCTCTTTAGATCAAGTCCGATCTACCTTCCAACCAACTTTCACTCATGGTCCTTATTCTGCTATCTGATATGAAATTCAAAAAGTACAACCTCTCTTTTATGTGTCTGTCTCTTAAATATATAAAAACCTTAATTATTTCAGTTCAACAGAATAAGCGTTGATTGAGTTTCTAATGTGTGCTGGGCACTGCTAGGTGCTGGAATCTTAGAAATGGAAGACTAAGCATCCACATTTCCTTCAAATATTCCTTCAAAAAAGTACATAACAAAAGTCATATCTGTTTTAAATGTTTATCAAATACAATTAAGTTATTACCAATGATAAGACCTACCAAATACAATTGTAATTTGTGTTGGTATAAAGAGCTCACTCGCTATCAAGCCCACTCAGCCTTTGATAAATAGCTTCACTGCTAAGAAAGACTGCTGGGCCCCCTGAGTGGAAATTAGGAAAATTCTTTTATGGTTGAGATGTTATTTGACTCACCCTGCATCTTTCAAAATTCCCAAATTGAGAATTGATTTAATTCTGGGATAAAAAGGGGATATAATTATTCTAAAAACCAATTCAAGCAGTGTAATAAAGTCCATCCAAAATTACATGACCAGAAATAGCCACCATTAACATTAAGTGGCCATAATTCCAGATGTAGTTTGTATTACATTACATTGCTGTGAGAATATACACCTGGAAGAAGGAAAGAGTGGTACATGGGAATTGATTGATCAAAATAATTGCATAACATAGAATTTTGACAAGAAGTTTTTACTTAGAAGAAATGTAAAGGAAAATAAACTTCAAAAACATTACTGATCCTAAATTAAATGTTTCTTTACTAGGAGACATAGTCCTAAACATTCCTACCAAGGTTAAAAAAATAGTTTGGTAATACATCAAGAAATTGGAGTTATTATGTGAACATTTCAATTTTAGACAGTGCTGATTCATTACCTAAAAATTGTGAGATGACAAAATGTTTTCTCTCATAGTCACTCTAATTCTTCTTCTTTATATCCTAATTTTTATGGTGTTCTCATTGTTTTTATTTGTAAGATGTAAAACATTTCCATTCTGTCCTATCAACATAATCCCACAAGCTACTTGGTCTTATTTTAAATGTATTCAATATAGACTATTAATAATTTATACCAGTTTCTTTATGTCTGAGTTTTTTATTTTAATTCACTTTCTGATTTTTCATTAGCTGTATTTTATTGTCAAATAGGTTTTCATAATTCTTGTGTGTTTAACCCTTGAATAGTTAAAACTGTCTGCTTCCTCTATGTTTTAATGACCTCTTGCCTAAGTATGACATATGGGATCACACTGGAGACACTGTGACACCGCTTTTAGCATGTGAATATCATGCATTTCCTTTATTATGGCTTCTGTTCTTATCTGTGGTTTTTTCTTTTTATTACTGTGGAAAAGGATCTTCTAGGTTTTTTTGCTTGCCTTTTAACATGTCAAAAATGAGATGATAACAGTAAGGGAAAGAAAACGGGCCAAGATATTAGGCCTGAGAAATCTTCGTAGGAAGTATAGGGAGACAGATTATGTGAGTTAGTAGGATGCCAGATCTCTCTTTTCATACCCAGTCTTTCCTCAGAACCATATGTTATGTACAGGTTGGAACTTGGACTTTAATAACAACCAGAAGGGTATAGGGGTCCTCAAGAAGACTAAGGCAGGTGATTTGGTTCCCTGGACATAAGGGGGAGGGTGGAAATGCCTAGAAGACATCCCACATGGCTACTTCTGACATGGCACAGAGGCCAAGGTGAGGAAATGTTGAAGGCTGACAGGTGGATGGCGGGGGTGGGGGTTGGAAGGCACATTTGTGGTTCTCGTGAGCTCTAGAGAGGGTACAGGAAAGGCTCATGATCACAAGATATAGAAAAAAATAGGTAGAAACTTTGACACCAGTGGGAAATAACTAGAACCATGGACTCCAGGATGTGAACAAAAATATTGCCCCTAAAATGCCAGATGAGTGAGAATAGCACCCAATAGGCATTGGTTCACAGAACCATATCAGCCTGTCTTGCAGATATCTGGAGGACACAGAAGGGAACCTGAGGACCAAGGTTCTACTGCAGTGTTAGATTATGCAGAACACATGCACACACAAACACACACACAAATGCACTCATGTGTACATGCACGAATACACACACACACACACACACACACACACACACACAGTTCTTCCCAACCACCCAGATTATCTTGGAGAGAACTGGAAACAAGAGATAGAGATGAGAAATCCAAGAGGCTAGGAATTTTTGATGAAAAAGAGGAAGAATTTCTTGGACCAGCCAGGATGGAGTAAGCCCACTGCAGCCTATCTCTCCTACTTATTCTCCAACTCTGGACAGAATAAAATGCGACTACATAAGTACTCTGAAATGCAAACAATACCAAGCAGACTGGGGAGAGCTGAAGACTTGGGAAATGACCAGTATAACAGTGAATTTACTAGGTTTTTTTCTTCCTTCTTTATCTTTTGACTTTGACCTGAGGGGAACTGATATCCTGGAACAGAGTAGCAGGTGTAGACAGCAAGATCTACAAGGGACATCTCTCTGTTTCCCACCAGAGGATAAAGAAATGGGGACCCTGTGAGATAGACAATGTGTATAGGAAGAAGATCTCCTTCTGTCTCTGCCTCTCTCTCTTTTTTTCCTGGTTCTTTCCTGAGTGACGCATAGTCATGAAATTGCACCAGCAGGCGATTGTGACAGTAAAGGCATCTATAATCTCTAAAAGAAAGTGCATCTCTCTGGCCAGAACTGCGATGGGGGGCCCCTCTAGTCTGAAGAGCGTGGAGGATCTCATCTCTGTTATTTTTCTCTCTCCTTTATCTCACTGCTTAGCACTGAGGGTATTTCCAGTGCTTAGGGCTAAATATCTGTGAGAAACCCCAGATTTCTAGCCAGAAACCTAAACATGGGACTCCTGAAAGTCAGAGAGAGTAGGGGAAAGTTTCAGAGATGATAAAGCTGGAGGAAGGGATCTCCTGTGACAAAAAACTATAGCAAAGGCTTTAGGGTTTGAACTATGATTAAAAACCACCACCCAAGTCTCAGACTAACCATCAGGTCACACATATGCAGAGCAGATCCAAAAAACATAGCAAAAAAGGCTTTGAAAAACCTCACTGGAATAACTGCCTGGAGAAGGGAGGAGAGAGTATGTGAGCTGAATTCAGGGGAGCTGATTGCCTCCTAAAACACACAAACAAATCAACATTCCCCAGAGGATTTGATCAGATCCCGAAGTCTCACAATATTATATCCCAAATTCCCAGTATACAATCCAAAATTACATGCCCAAACCAACCAAATAAAAAACCCAGGAACATCTGAGAAACTCCCAAGAGTAAAGACAAAAAGTTTCCAGGGCCAAGAAGACCCAAATCTTGGAATTTTCAAAGACTTTAAAAGTGAGATAAAGGTGAATGGAAAGATAGAGGTCTTCAACAAAGAAATAGGAACTATGAAAAGGAATCAAATAAAAATTTTAGAATTGAAAAATATAACAGCTGAAATGGTAACATTCTTTGGATGGGCTCAGTAACAAATGGAAATAACAGGAAAAAGAGACAGCAGATTTTAAAAATAGGTCAACAGAAATCATGTAATCTGGAAAAAAAAAAGGAAAATACTTGTAAAATATGAACAAGTCCTGAGGACCCATGGGACAATAACAACAAAAAGTCTAATATTTGTGTCATTAGAGTCTCGGAAGAAGAGAAAGAAGATGGGGCTGAAAACATATTTGAAGGAATATTTACCAGAAAGTGTCCAAATTTTGTCAAAGGAATCAATTTATAGATTGCAGTTGCCCAGAAAACACCACCTAGGACTAATTCAAAGAAGACCATACCCAGTCACTTCATAATCAAACTACTAAAACCAATGATAAAGACAAATCTTGAAGGAGTCAGAAAATGATACGTGTAGAAGGGAATAATTATTTGAATGACTGGTGATTTCTCCTCAGAGACCACAGAAGCCAGAAGCTAGTGGAACAATATCTTTAAATGCCTGAAAGAACAGTCAACCCAGAATTCTATGTTCAGCAAAACAGAATAACCTTCAGGAATGAAGACAAGAGAGACATTCTCAGATGAGTGAAACTGAAGGAATAAATAAATGCTAAAGAAAATTATTCAGGATAAAGAGGGAACTATGGAATATCAGAATGAAAAAGAACAGCAGAAATGGTAAATATCTGTGAAAGTATGACAGACTATTTTTTTTTTCTCCCTGAAAGAACTTTACAATGTGTACGAATGTTGAAAGTGAAAATTACAACACTGTGTAGTGGAGTTCTCACTGCACGTAGGGGTAAGAAATATGGCAAATACAACATGAGACTGAGTATTTACCTAGGGCCCTACTTTAAGTACCATATCAGGACACTTTACTTTTTCCCTGATACCTATTGGGGTGGGTTCTTGTGAAAAAGGACAGAGCAGTTTCAGAGCAAACAAACAAACTAAAGTTTCCTTGCACAACTCAGTTGTGATGCAAGTAAATTAGAGACCTTGTCACACATTCGTTTTTCTTTTTGTTGTGGGGAGAGAGTCAGACAAAATATTTTCATGATCACGATACTGTTTCCAGTTGTCTTCATAATTCATCTCAGGACATCTAAAAAGTTTGAAACAGGTTGAACATTCTTCTGTATACTGCTTTCTTTTAGCTGATTCCTGTTTTCCTCTCATTCCAAGCAATTCCATTTGTGAACTGGGAAATTATGATATTACCTATTTTTTTGGTAAACTGGATAACATTATTAGAAAACTTACGGTCTCTTCTCTCCGCTATTTTTGTTAAATGCCCTGTACCAGATTCAGTGCGTAACCAACCCCTATTCCCTGTTGAGGTATATTTTTTTCCTTGGGTATGACACTCCTGCTTTGGATATTTAAGTTTAGAGCATGGACTCCTAAAAATTACTGAACATTGGGGCGCCTGGGTGGCTTAGTCGGTTAAGCATCCGACTTTCGCTTAGGTCATGATCTCGCGGTTCGTGGGTTCGAGCCCCGCGTCGGGCTCTGTGCTGACTGCCAGCTCAGAGCCTGGAGCCTGTTTCAGATTCTGTGCCTCCCTCTCTCTCTGACCCTCCCCTGCTCACGCTGTTTCTCTCTCCTAGAAATAAATAAAAAACATAAAATAAATAAATAAATAAATAAAAATTACTGAACATAGAATTTTTTTTTCACAGCTCTAGTGAGCAGCTGATGGTAGTAGCTAGAGGCTCCTTATCCTGAGAGTTTTTCTTCTCATTTTCTAAAATTGCATACTCATTGTTTTAGTATACAGATCTTCCTGAATTTATGATGGGCTTATATCCCAATAAACCCATCATAAGTTGAAAATATGGTAAGTCAAAATGAATGTAATAAGCTAACCTACTGGACATTGTAGCTTAGCCTAGCCTGTGTTAAATGTGCTCCGAACACTTACATTAGCTTACGGTTGGGCAAATAAATAACACCAAGTGTATGTGATAATAAAGTGTTGACTATCTCATGTAATTTATTGAATGCAGTACTGAAAATGAAAAACTGAGTGGTTTTATGAATACAGAATGGTTACAATTATATATATAATTTACCTTCATGAATGTGTGGCTAACTAGGAGCTGTGGCTGCCGCTACTCCATATCACAAGAGTATCTTAGCCCAGGAAAAGATCAAAATTTTAAATTCAAAGTACAGTTTCTACTGAAAATGTATCACTTTTGCATCATTGTAAAGTTAAAAAAAAATCATAAGTTGAACCACCATAAGCTGGGGCCATCTGTACTTCTTTTTACATAGGGCCATGGAAGAGAGACTTCCGGGATTTTCTTTTCTCATCCTCTTTCCCTCATGTGTTTTTGGAAGCACGGGGATGATACTGGAAACCACACCAAAATATTCTGTTCTTGTCTAAATTTTATGTCATAAAATTTTATTAGTTTCCCTATCAGTTTCCTGTTGGTAATTGTTTTTGCTGAGTTTTTCTCCTTTTCGTTAGGGGTAAAGGAGGATCATTTTGTAAGGTATCAGGGGAGGAATGATTTAGTGATCTGGTTTTATTCTTCTATCTTTACTCAGAAAACTGAGTGAGAGATAAAGGTTGGGGCTATAACACAATGTATGCATTTCTGAATAACCCCACATCCAGTAAAACTGTACTGAAACAGAGAGGGAGGCAAACCATAAGAGATTCTTAAATACAGAGAAAAACTGAGGGTTGCTGATGAGGTATTGGGTGAGGGAATGGGCTAAATGGGTGATGGGCATTAAGGAGGGCACTTAATGCCCTCTCAGTGTTATATGTAAGTGATGAATCACTAAATTCTCCTTCTGAAACCAGGATTACACTATACGTTAACTAACATGGATTTAAATTTAAAAAAATAATAACAGGGCTAATTGAAAAAATAAAATTAGGTACCCACCACTCAAACCTATGTAGCTTTGTGATTAGAGTATCAATAACAACAAAGATAATAATCTAATAAAAATGCTGACAGTTAAAAGACTGTAAACAATGATGAATGTGGCTTTGATAGAAGGAGAAATAAGGAAGGGTTGAGGCTGCAGAGTTATGGAGGCCAGGACAAAATGCTCACATGTCAGGGGGACATGACAACAAGGACGCTGAAGACAGAGCACATAGCCAAAGCCAGGTTGAGAGGGAGGCTGTGGTTTTCATCCTATATAGTACTAAATGCCTCTGAAGCTTGCATTCAGTGGTACTCGCATCATTTGCATTTAGATGCTATTGTTTGATGATGTCAAGCATTATCATGCTGGAGAAAAGTCCATATAAAAATTTCATGGGCGTCTAGGTGCCTTAGTTAAGTATCCAACTCTTGATTTCGGCCAAAGTCATGATCTCACAAGTTTGTGAGATCAAGCCCCATGTTGGGCTCCATGAGTACAATGCAGAGCCTACTTGGGATTCTCTTTCTCTCCCTCTCTCTCTGCCTCTCCCTGACACTCTCTCTCTCTCTCTGAAAATAAATAAATAAACAAAAGATTTCATATGAAAATTTTCAGTATAGCCACATAATTACCCTATTTCCCAGTCAGCATGAGCTAGTATGGCTTACTGACAGACACATGAAAGCAAAATAGACTATATTTACTGATAAGTGATGTTTCCTGAGAAGATCATTTCTTTTAGAATCTCTATATACATACTAACTCATAAAAATGGCGCTACATCACATATTTAAACAATACTCTTGTCAGTGTTTTAAAATACAAACGATTGAGAACAAGTAAGGACAGAAAAAGATTAGAAATAATCTATACATGCCACAAGAAAGAATTTGATCAGCTACGGTATAACGACACTTTGGAATATGATGTGAACATTAACAAATATTTAGAATACATATATTATCTTGGAAAGATATTTGAGTGATGTTATATAAAAAATGTATGCAATATATATAACTGTGTGTCTACATGTACACCCAAATGTTAGTTTTGGTCATCTCAGTGTGGTAGGATTCCAGTAGATTTTTATTTTCCTTTTTCTCCCTTATCTGTATTTTCTTTTTTCTTTTCCTGTAACAAACTTATATTACTCTTGCAATAAGATGAGGGGAAGCTATTATGAAAGCTCACATCTGAAAATATTTTAGCTCTCACAGTATTTATAGCAGGAAACAGCAAGCAATATAATTTCAAAACCATAGGGAGCTATTTTAAAGAGTCTCTTCTGCTTCAACCTACTAGGCTGGCGCATCTTGGTGACATGTGGATGTGGCATGACATGTGGTGCTGGGGTCTGGAGAGGTTATGGCAACACTCACTTATAGGTCTGCTGGATTTGGTCTGTTGGATCCTATGCTTATCAACAAACTTCATTTTCAGCGACCATCCATCTCTTATGGAAACACTATTTCCTTGGAGGCACATATGGTTGCAACACAATCCAGAGTCTTTATTGGGGGAAGGAAAGAGCAACTATAACAGGAAAGTAGGTTAATGCTACGTCATGAATCAAGTCACCACACACACACACACACACACACACACACACACACACAGAGTGATTTCTTGCACTTGCACTTGCAAATATGATCATGGTTTGGGTCATTGAGGACAGGGAAGATTCTGTTGGGTGTCCTTTACTTCAAGACCCAGCATACAGGGGTAGATCTTAGCGGCTCTGCCACAGTTATAGTTCTTCATGTTAATAGTATCTGTATAATCCTGAGGCAATAACTTCATTCCTCTGGGCCCTGGCTTTCCTAGTTATAAAATGGTTGTGATGATCTCAGAGGTTCTCCTCTGGCACTGAAATTGTATGATGTTATAATTTAAGAGGATTCATTTAATGTTAACTGAGCACCAACTATGTGCAGGTATTCTTCTGGATGCTTCAGAGGGCATAAAGTTGAGTAATATGGGGTCTCTCCCCTCAGGAAGCTGATATCTGAGGACATCCAAACATACTGATAATGAAGGAAAAAGGAAAGGGCCACCAGAGTAGAATGTATACAATGTCCTCAAAGTCAGAAATAGCAGAGCCTTAATTAGAGCTCTCAAACTGCTCTAGACTTCTTCAGCCATGTTCAACTGGTTAGCCATCTAACTCTCTCAAATATGAGCAAATTCTTTTCGGAAGCCCCAAGGTGAAACTGTAACAGGCCAAGAAAAATAGGAATCTAAATTGTTGCCAACGCTAATGGAATTTACTCTAATAAAGTAGAATAAAACCTCAATAATTCAGACCAAAGAAGGCCAGAATTGAGATGTAATGCAAAGTCAATTATAGAATGTGGACGTTATGTGATTGTAATGAACTCAAGTTTTACTTTCAAGTGTATAACAAAACATTGCCTAGGAACATTTACAAAATGGCTTTTGTGGAATGTATTATTTTGTGGAATATGAAATACAAAACTATTCTAACTTTCTAGTACAGATGGGAGAACTCATACATCTTGGTTGCTTGAGGCCCCAAAGAGAGTTGTTGAGAGAGAGACTGGTCACAAAGGTGTGGTGATGAGAGAATTAAGAAGCAGGGGCTACAACTCTCCAGGAGCAGAAGCCTCGGTCTCCCAACTTGAGCCACTTTTCTTTTTTTACTTGTCTGATAACAATGAGCACATACAACATAGTATTTGGCATCTTGATGGGTCATGCACCTGCAGTGTATTCCATCCTGGGTCCTGAGTATATCTGGCACCAGACAACACATTCTTATGCCTGGCCTGGCACCCATATGATGTCCTGGAGAGGAGGAGCAGTCCCGGCGGCTTTCCAACCTGGGAATGGAGGTGCTTTCAGCTCTTTGCTGCTCCGTCCCTTTCCTTCAGGACATTCTTACGGTGCCTCTGACTTCTTATTCTCCAACAGTCTTAAATGACACAGCAAATGTTTACAAATGGCTGTTTGATGAACTCAAAATTTCTTGAAAGTGTCTTATTTTCCAATGTTCTTCCCATTTTCTAAAATCTTGTCATCCTATTCGTTTGACCTTAATGTATATAAGACATGTTTGGTAGCAGAAGTAAGCTTTCATCTGTTCATTGCCTTTTCCATTCAGCTTGTCATCAACCAGGTGATTTCTAGCCTACATCATTAATATGAAGTGCATTCAAAGGAGAAGAAAGTCAACAAATATTAACTATCCTGATAGCATGTTTCTGCATTAGCAGATTAGGTAACTATCTAGCTGATATTACTGAGAAGTACTGTAATGGGATTTTAATGCCCCTGCTGTACAGTTACACATTCACTCCTCTGCAGTATAATATTGTGTCACCAGATGTCATATGTGAGAGGTAAGACACTCAGACTTCATCTATTCGGTTCAACCATGTGAACTGTTGCTTTGGTAGGTCATAAAAATTGGCAATTTAATATGAATGAACTTACGTTTTGTAGGATTAATTAGATATTAACCATGTCCTCAGAGAGCAGATACTAGAGGTCTAAAGGGAAGACACAGAGAATTCTATGTTGACGGAAAAAGGATTTAGTAACAAAAAAGTGTAGGACAGGGCATATTGCCAAGACAGCAGCTGTTGGGTGAAGTATCAAAAAGGAAAAGGATGCAAAGTAGACAAACTTGGTTCACTCTACAATTTCTTCAATTCCGGCTGCGTTCAGAGGTGCAAAGGAAGGGAAAGACATGATTTCTACTCTAATTGGCAAGAAAAGAGCATACAAAATACCTAGCCGCTATACAAACTGATATAAAATCACGAGCTGGGTTCTCTTCACACCGCACTTAGTATAATAATTCAAAAATCTGGAAAATCACTCTGGGTCGTCAAACAAGAGTCTGAAGAGGTAACATCTTCCCCGGAGTTTTGAAGGGTCTGAATAAATGGGGAGGAGTGTATTATACTCAGGGCAGATTTTATCCAAAACGAAAGTTGGCAACTTGCAGTGTGAATACAAAAAGGTGTCCCTTGTTCTCCAAAGACTTCTACTCTTCTCTCCCCCCTTCTCCTGCTTGGGAGAGCCTAACATTTCCTCATCTGGGATTTAATCCTATGTGAATTAATTTATTAAGTCTTCGCTTTGGGAGGCAGAGGTAAATGGGCAGCTAAGAAGAGGGAAAATGCCACAAAACAGTCTTATCTAATCCCCCACTTCAAGTTCTCTACCCTTGAGCAAGAGAACTCATGGGAACCAGAAGGTAGCAGCAGGTCCCATCTCTTAGGCTTGTGAATCTGATTTCAGTTCAGATTGGTTGCTAGAAAATAAATAAGTAAATAAATAAATAAATAAATAACCAAGTCCTCAACCTCAGCATGTTGAGGTTAGTATGCAAAAGTTTTTAAGCATAAACAGAATACCCAAATGGCTCCAGAGAGAAGAATGCATTTGGCTTCTGTACAGGCAGTGTAACCAGGCATCCAGGAAAAGATAGAAATATTCTGAGCAGCATTCAGAGATGCTTCTATGTAAAGACAACTCTACCTATATTCTTAAGAATATATCAGTGTTTTTAAAGCTAAATGTCCCCATTTTAAACATTTGAGATCTTTGAATTTCTTTCTTTATTACTTACACAAATTGAACTATCTTTGAGACATGTTTTTACTAAGAATCAGCTGTGGAAGTTGTAAGACAATATTTTGGCAATAAAAATGTATTTTAAAATGACATCAGAAGTCTGATAAACTCCACAAACATTATCTACTGCAGTTCCTGAACTTTGTACCATGAAACACACCTTTTGTTTTCTTTTGCCCATTCCAGGGTTCATGCTTCCTTGGGCAGTTATTGCTAGCCAGTAAAAATTTCAACCCACATGTGTTCCCGTAACTTATCCACTTTAGTCGTATTCTTAACAATCTATACCTAGGAGAGAGTCACAGTATTATAAAATCAGAAATATACAAGAAAGTTGTGAAGCTAAGAAAGGGTAACACTAATTGTGATGTAAATTGGACTGTTCTTCTGTACTTACATCTGAAACTCATGACATCCTCCCATATCCCCAAGAACTAATCATGAGGCTCCTGGGTGGCTCAGTCGGTTAAGTGTCCTACTCTTGATCTTGGCTCAGGTCATGATCTCACAGTTCATGAGTTTGAGCCCCACATTGGTTTCTGTGCTCCAAGAGCCTGCTTGGGGTCTATTTCTTCTTCTCTCTGCTCCTCCCCTACTTGTGCATCCACTCTTTCTCTCTCAAAATAAATAGACTTAAAAAAAAAAAAAAAGAAATTTAAGAACTGATCAGAGGTCTTCACCAGGGTAGACTAACCTTTTCTTGTTTTTTCTTCTCTTCCTCTTTATCTCCAGCCCTGTTTTCAGTCTTTCTGGTCAGTGCCTCTTTAACTCTACACAAGTTTCATGTACTTCTCTATTCTACTCAATCAAGTTTCAATAGAAATCAGTAAATCTTCTTTATGCCAGATGAGAAAGTTGGTTTACAGTAATGATTTCCCCATCCTTCTACCAATTTTGTTATTTGTATTTTGACTTTAGTTCTGCACCTGTTTATCAAATGATTTTATCGTTTCTGTGTTCAGCAGAATGACTGAACCCCCATTACACATGCTCCCACCCTTTCTTCAGTCACCTCTCTCAAGTCCACCTTCTCTCCTGTTAGCCCTACTATTACTTTTTCCACATTTCTTTAACATTTTATTATAAAAATTTTCAAATCCATACAAAGTAAAGACGATTATATCATGAACTCCTACGTACTCAGCTTCAACAATGATCAATGACCTATTATTCTTGTGTCACGTATATGCTCTGTCATACCTCACTCTTTTGTTCATTATTATTTTTCCCATTACTTGAAATTGTCAAATTTTATAACAATTGTCTTCTACAACCAGCTTCTCATCCTGTCCTCCCCAGGAAGTAATATAATTCTAGAAAAATTTAAAAAGTTGTTGTTAGCCTGGATGGATTATTTGCAAATGAATGTACAATTTCCATTAGCTTCATTGAAATCATGGATAGTTCCTAGCTCCCCAATGACTCTTCCTCCTGAGTTTATACTTCTCCTGAGGCGCTTCTTATCCAAAACTGGATATAAGATCCTTATGGCTCAAAAGTTATAAGACATCTATCACAGCAAGATTAAGTTAGGAGAGGAAAGGTAATGTTAATAAATAGAAGAATCTGGCTGCCAGGCTAAGAGTTTTGAAATGAAATGCAATAGAAAAGGTGCTCAATTATGAAAAATATTTGGGAGACAGTGAGATCTAGTACTTTTCTTCTGGGTTTTTCCATTAGTATTTTTGCATACTTGTTTGTTTAATCCACCATCAAGTTCTTTCTAGATTCAGCATCTATTTTATAGAACAAACGCATCCTCTGCTTCCGTTTGCCTCATATTTAACTTTAAGCAGACTCTCGTAATACCCTGTCATGTCTCCACAGAGCCAGAGTTAGTTAATAATTATAAACCACCTGACAAATATCAGGTGTTACTGTGATATGTAAATATGGTGATGCGGGCAGAGAGCTGTGAGGAACTAAATGAGAGCCGAGCCACCCAAGGAAGAGGCTCTTCCCATTTGGCTCTGAGATAAGGGGAGAATCCACTTACTGCAGACAACTGTGATCTGAGATGTGTCTCTTCTCCACCTGTGCTGCTCCCCTACCCCTCAGCAGTCCCCTCACCTGCCTCGACTTTCATGCCGATTTTTGGCTTTTGAAAACTTCATACACCAAATATTCTAGGCTTGTGATGGTCTTTGATGGGTCAGCTTGGCCAAGCTACATACTCCATTATTCAAACACTCCTGTAGGTGTGCCTCTGAGGTGCTTTGTAGATGTGACCATAATCAGTTGATATTAAGCAAGGGGGATTAAAATAATCTTGGTGGACCTGATTCAGCAGGTGAAAGATCCTAAGAACTGAAGAAGAAGAAATTCCACCATTTGACATTGAGAGAGTTTCAGCCTGCCCTTCCTGACAGCCTGCCCACTGGACTTCAGACTTATTGAGACACCCTAGGCTTCTCAGTCATCTAAGCCAATGTCTTGTGATTGATGTCATATATTATCTACTGGTTCTGTTTCTCTGTCCGACACCAAATTTGGCCCCAAATATTATATTTGTTCCTGGAGCAGAGCCAGGATTTGTGTGTGAAAAGTGCAGGGCAGTCTCATAATTAAGAGACAGGATGGCCAGGGTGCCTCTGTGGCTCAGTGGATTGAGTGTCTGACTCTTGATTTAAGCTCAGATCATGATTTCAGAGTTGGTGAGATCAATACCCATGTCCAGCTCCACCCCAAGTGTGGAGCCTGCTTACGGTTCTCTCTCTCTCTCTCTCTCTCCCTCTGCTCCTCTCCTCAGCTCATATTCTTCCCCCACCCCACCCCCCCTCTTTCTCTCAAAACAAACAAATGAATGAATAACCAAAAGAGGCAGGATGGCCATCTGTCAGAGAAACTGTAGGAGCAAGTGATTTCATAATGCTTTATTGGAGAGTTCTACTGAGTGGAATCTTGGTGTGGGTCATAGTAAACTCTGTTACAACATTGGGAAAAGGAGCAGAGACAGAGAGAGAAGACCTCTCTTTCACAACCCACACGCTTGGGGGAAGCATTCATGCAGAGTCTGCTGAAAAGACTTTCAAGTCCCTTGAGCTCTCCCCAGCCTGAATTGTCTCTGCTAATGAAAACAGAGCCAAAGGACCTCCTTTTCCTTAGGAGGGCTTTTCATATCCATGAGATTATCTGAACATGTAAGCCATGCACATGTGAATCTCAGGGACCTCTAGGAATCCCAACATTTCCAGACCTAATCCTGGAATTTAAGAGATAAAGTAGAACTGTGGAGGTGAGAATAGGAAACCACTGTTAACTGGTTGGTGTTAACACTTATCAATTAGGCCCATGAGGTAAAAAGCATTAAGTGGAGACTTTAGAGCCACCCAGACCAGCAGCTTTAGCAGGCTTTCTAAACTGTTCCATACTCGGCTTTCTCATTTGCAAATGGTAAGTTCTAGGCACCTGGAAACGATGTTCCAAAAACCTCCAAACCCCCCCCCCCACCATATGCAAAACCTCACAGGGAAGTTAGAACTCTTGTAGGAGCCCCAAACTGAAGATTTTTGAGATCATTTCCTACTCCTTGACTCCTGCACATCTTTGCTGAAGCTTTTCATGACTGTTTGAGATTTCATTATATTCTTCCCCTTTGTTTGAAGATGAAAATCATTTTCCTTTCTGTTCTGGTGAAAAGTCCCTAGATTGTGGGTGCTCAGTAAGCACCAATTACAACAAGAAAAAAAAACTAACAATTGCTATGGTGGTGCAATAAATTTTTGAAAAACAGAAACATAGAACTTTCCTAGTATCCTGAGTCAATGACAGTCAGAAATAGATTCTTAAACTGCTGACCCATTGTCCTATGGTCTGCTGGCTCAAGGGGTCTTTCTTTTAATACCTCTATATGTAATTAAGTGTTCAGTTCTTGAATCATGCATTTTTCCTCTGCTTGTAACTTTTTTGCTGATGGCCAAAGGCATTAACTCTTTCCTTCCTTAGGCAGGGGAGCCTTGGGAAAAAGCTCAAAGAGAAACTTTATAACCCTGGGAATGTGCTACAAAAATGTAACTGAGGAGATTTTTATTGGCTAATGATAGAAAGAGTGACCCAGCAGGTTTGAAACTGAAGATGGGCCTCTAATCTCAGTGATACACCAAATACAAAAGTTACATTTCCAAATTCCTGGAAATATCATATTTCCTCATGGTCTTTCTTTGCTTTCTCTTCCCTAGAGATAGATTTTCCCTATTTCTTAAAATGAGTTTACTTTTCCACAAAGGCCCTCATAAAATCATTATTTCACCATAGAAAAAACTCTCTGAGCAGGAGGGTGAGAACAATACATCACATCGTACCCAAGACACATGGAATCCCTTAATATGTGATATGAAATTCAAAACAGAGGTATCCACTAGATTCTTATTTTGTATGTTCCCTTCCAGTGGAAAGGGGCTTCATCTCCAATTAAAAGCACTTTGGAAAGTGTGCTGTCATCATATCAGAGAGGAACATGAAAATTCCACCAACATGAATTAATCCATTGTTTCGAGGAAGCTGAAGAAGGGTGTGGGTCAGCAGATGAACAGTTTTGAGAAATTAGGTTGATTCTAGCAGTCAGAATTTGACTACCATGTCTAAAGCAGAAGGAAAGCCTGAAAACATGTTCAAAATGGGTTGTTATAGGAATCTTTTTATTCTTTGTTGATGTTCTGGCATTAAGCCTTCACCTCTGTTAAGCAGCAGTTGGAACTGGAAAGCAGCACAAACCCCTTTCTCCCCAGTGAAACCAAAATACTAGCCATAGAAGTCATTGTGGTCTCAGTTGCTAAGACCCCCTCTGACCAGCCAGAAGAGAATTTCGGGTTTTGGCTGCACCTCAATGACTTTGTCTTACCTTCCTTCTCTTCTCTACCAAATCCATCCTCCTTGAAAAAATAGGCCAGTGATCAAATCTCTTAAATTAGACACTGCCATCCTGGCATAGAATTATCATGCACATAAAACAGATGGAACCAAACTATTAAAACTAAGTTGAGCTTTTCTCTTCTGTTCTCTCACTCTCCCTTCTCCTGATGCCTTCAAAGAGATTATGGGTAGGATACACAACCAGTTACCAAGACATCTGGAAACGGGTGGTTAACTAAAGTAGTCACAGGTAACGAACCATCTGACCTTGGAAGAGAAGCACAAATAGGTACAGCATTAAATGCAATTCCAAAGACACTCCTAGACCCAACCAAACATAAATGTCCCCATGCTCCCCCATGGCCCAGATTTCTAACAATGGTCTTCTTCTTTTGGATTTATAGGTATTGTGTCCATAAATATATGTTAAATATTAATATGTATATATTCTGGGTGATTTGCATTTGCATCATTGCATCTTTTTATATTTACCAAATTTTCTATAATGTTTATTCTACTACACTCAGCAAAGAAACACCCACTATAAATATTGTTGGTATTTAATATTGCAGTGTGCTCATACCTTCACTTTAGTGCTCAGGAACACACTCATTCGTGTTCGTATTGGCTGTCTACTGTGTGCCAGACACAAAGCATCACCCTGGAGGACTTGTTTGTTTGTTTTTCAGAAGTCAAGGCCTTATGTAAAAAGGACAATAGCTAGAAACACATCAATGGTAAGAAGATGGGCAAAAATAGATCCATAAAGAACTCAAAAGTTGCTAAACTGGAATATGGATGATTATAAATTAAGTGAAAAAATTCTTAAAAGGATAGTCACAAAGTTATCTCAACTAAAAATCTACTTCTGCACATGAAATAAAAAGGGAAATATGTTGGAGAGGAAGGAAATAGGGTTTATGGCTCATTGAATGTTTATAAATCACCGTAGTAATCAATTTTTGAAAATAGAATAGGCAGGGTCCAGGCCATGGAGCTCCGTTTAGAGTGGGCAGCCTAGGCGGGGACCCTAAAATCTAGTGGCACTAAAGCCTACATAACTAAGAGAACAACAAGGAGAGGAAGAGAGGGTGTACAAACCTTTAGGTGTGAAGTTCACTTTGAGCCTGGCCTTGAATAGCAAGCAAAGGGCAATATTTTGTACCATTCTCGCAGTGTTTCCGTCTACTCACAGTACAAGATGGTTTTCTCAGTAAGATACCAACAAGGATACCAAAGGTCCAACACCCTTGCTGTCTTAAAAATAGGTCATGAAAATTAAAAGTAGACATGTGTTAGGAAATAAAAAGTAAAACTTATTAAGAATATCAGGCATGCTTTCAACAAAAGTAACAGAAAGTCCATCTAAGAGTAACTTAATAAAGACATGGAAATCGCTCATATAAAAAAGTGGGAGAGGGGGTAGGCACTTCCCAGTTCCGGGGGGTGGCTCAGCCACATCATTGGGGAACTTCCCTCTTTCTGTCCACCCTGCCCTACTGTCTTCAGCATGTTGGCTTGTTGCTTTTTCGTCATAAAATGGCTGTGCTGCTCCAGTCAGTGTGGACTTGTTCTAGTCTCCCAAGCAGGAAGAAAGGCTTGAGAGCAAAAAGATATCCTCACCCAGGTCTGACTTTTAGTCCCAGCAGAATTTCCACTACATCTCATTGATGGAACTGGATATCATGCCCACGCATAGACTGGGTAGGGAGCATAGATGGCCATAACTCATTTTATCAATGGGGACTAACCTGTCAGGACTTCTATTCCCTGGGACTGAGCAGGAGTCTACTTTCACTTAGATCAAGGGACTCCTTTTGCTACTTGGATAAAGCCTGGGTTTGTTTTTATCTGGGAAGAATGATTGTGAGGCAATCACTATCACGAAGCTCTGCCACAATATTTCCTCTCTTATCAGATTGAAAAAAGTAGAACATATAGTTGATGTCTCTAATGTTATTCAATCCATGTACCACAAATCAAGCATACTGGACTCCTTTTTTAAAGAGAGTTCCTGGGGCTTGTGGGTGGTTCGGTTGGTTAAGCGTCTAACTTTGGCTCAGGTCATGATATCACTGTTTGTGAGTTTGAGCCCCGTGTCGGGTGCTGTGCTGATGACAGCTCAGAGCCTGGAGCCTGCTTGAGATTGTATCTCCCCTTCTCTCTGCCCCTTCCATGCTTAGGTTCTATCTCTCTCTGTTTCTCAATAATTAACAAATGTTTAAAAAAATAAATAAAATTATAAAATAAAAAGAATTCTTGAGGGGCTCCTAGCTGGCTGACTCAGTCGAGGATGCGACTCTTGATCTTGGGGTCATGAATTCAAGCCCTACATTGGATGAGGAGACTACTTAAAAAAAATAAAGAGGCGCCTGGGTGACTGCATATGTTAACTGCCTAACTCTTGATCTTGGCTCAGGTCATGATCTCATAGTTTGTGAGTTCAAGCCCTGTGTCAAGCTCTGTGCTGAGCACAGAGGCTGCTTGGGATTCTATCTCTCTTTCTCTCTGCCCCTCCTGGGCTCTCTCACTCTCTCTCTCTCTGTCTTTCTCTCTCAAAATAAAGAGATAAAACTTAAAAATAAAATTAAAATAAATTTTAAAATAATAATTTATTTAAAAAAAAAGAACTGTAGGTTACCTCCTGTCTCAGTTGGTAGAGGATGTGACTCTTAATCTCAGGGTCATGAGTTGGGGCCCCACATTGGGTGTAGAGATTACTTAAAAAATAAATAAATGAAAATAATTTTAAAAAATAAAATAAAAGAATTCCTGAAACAGAGATTACATAATTTCTTTCAGGAACACCTTCCCAGGACTTAGTAATTTTATTTCTTGGGATACTAATGTATTCTACATTTGAATTTTTCTAAAATTAATTTAAAAATATGAATTGACACATGTGATTAGGCTTGTTTAGCAAAGTTCAATGTTTTTTGAAACATCTAACTGTAAATTTTTAACAAAAGGATATCTATGTGAAATGTGGCTGAATAAATGTGCCATTTGTTGTACTATGAAGTGTCAACAGATGACCTAGCTGAAATGTTGCTCTGTTTTTCTTAAAGGATTATTTGTTCTATACCTGGACATAGGTGATGTTTCTATTTTTAGATATTTTCACTCAGAAATAAATCCGAGATAATACTTCTACCCAAACCCTCTTCAGAAACCATTTTAAGTGATCCATATAAGCTACTCTTAAAATTTCCCTCATTTCCATATAAAGTTTTTAATTATGTGGCATAGGAACTTTCCCTAGCTATGACTCTTAGTTTTTCTATCAAGCATAGTATAAAAAATGTACATTGAAAAATATCCATAGTATATATCCAGAAATTCCATAGATATTTTTCCTGACAACCATTTAATTTGGGTGAGGGGAGTACTATCTATAAAATTATACATATGACAATGAGTTTCACAGCCTTTTTTTTTTTTTTTTTGGNAAAAAAAAAATAACGTGAAACTTTTAGAATTTTTACTTTTAGAATACCTATCTGGGCACCTTTAAGATATTTTTCAGATTTCTTTATGTTTTAATCATGGAGCAGTACAGAATTTAGGGGCTTGGATTTGAGGTCAAACATATAAGATCAAACTTTGCTTCTATCTGTTATTATTTGCCTAAACGTGTACAATTTGATGGGTTTCTTTGAAACATAATATTCTCATCAGTTAAATAAGAATAAAAATTTGCTAAAAAATAACTGTTTCAAAAGATAAAATCATAATTCTCATTCAAATATAAAATGAATGCATGTCAAAGATTTTTCTTTTTCAATTAATTGAGGAAAAGAGCTGTTATAACTGACATAAAGCAGAATTCAGAACCACAGACATGTATATGCCATTACAAATGCTGAAATAAAGTTGCTAATACATGCAAAACTGGTCAATAGGCATTAATTGATTAAGAATTAATGATTAATTTACTCAATTTCACTTCCACCGGACAAATTTTATTTGCATTTCTATTAACAAGAATCATTTGTATTGTATCTAATGTCTGCCCCTTCCAGAGTTGTAAAGTAACTCAGACAATGACAGATAACCCAGACAGATGTGCTAGCCAGGGTGTACTAGGGTTCTGCGGGCCTCCTCCCACGACATCCATTGCTACAAGGCAAAACGGATGCAACTGAAAACATTAAGGCAATTTTAGGCAATAATCGGGTACCTGAGTCTAAAACTACATACCTTCTCATTTGCAAGAGTTTGGCTCTTGAGCGTAAAATTTTGTCCTTCATTTCAAACACTTTTTTTGAGAGAGAGAAAGAGAGAGAGAATCCCAATCAGGCTCTACATTTAGCATGGAGCCCAATGTGGGGCTCGATCCCATGACCCTGGGATCGTGACCGGAGCCAAAATCAGTAGTCAGACATTCAATTGACTGAGCCACCCAGGCGCCCTCCCAAACACTTCTTTAAATTCATGGAAGAGTCTTTACTCCAAACCAGGAAGGAGAGCATACCGAATGTGATGACTTTTTCTCGCTCTTTCCACGTCTGACAGGAGGATGACACAGACAAAGGGAGAGGAAACTCAGGTTGCAAATGAGTGTGCTTTTTGACACCCACCTCTGGGTTTTACCTTAAGAAGGGCGAGAGAGGCTCCAAGATGGAGTTCCAGAGTAGGATGCCAAGAGCTGAAGACAGTTTGGCCCTGTTTCCCTCTTGAAACGCTGGTAGGCGGCAGCTTCGCAGTACTTTCTACTCCTGTATGGGGTTGTTGTAATAAAGAAACTGTGGCAGCATGGAATATTTAGGGTGAGAGAAATCCTAATACACCAACCCGCATCCCCTGTGCCCTCCACCTGGCTTAGGGGAGATCTCACGCGTGCATGTCCCCATGCGCACAGTTGGGGTATGCTCAGTGCAGGGTGAGAAGAGGTACGTGCACAGTCCTAGCCCTCCTTGTGAGGACCCAGGGCTTGGGCGGCAGAAGATGCTGGCACTGCCCATGGGTAGATGAGGCTGGATGCTGTAGAACAGAAGCCAGAAACGGAGACATCTCCACAGAGACCAGAGAGAAACGGAAGCAGCACTCAGACGTTCAGACAACTTCCTGAGGTTGGTGCCGGGCAAAATCCTTGAGAGGGGATTATATATAAATATAAAGTTTGTCCTTTCTAATGACTGAGTCTAAACCCTGAATTGATTATTTGCCCTAAAGTGTCTGTACTGCAACCCACAATGACTGAATTGACCTGAACTGGACAGTTTATTTCTATTACAGGTTAGGCACAATGGTGACACAGGACAGAAGGTACAGCGTTGGTGTTTTACAAAAATACTGTGGAATAAACTCATCTTCCACAACACCTAATTAGCAGTTTGCAAGGACCTCTACTGAAAGACTCTCACCTTCTTTCACATATTACAATGAGTTCCTTATACAGGCATTTCTCCCTTACTAAATTCTGGCAAGGCCTATGTTTTATACATCTTTTGTGCATAGTAGGTACTCAACAAATGTGAGTATTTATTGAACTGAGTTGTTTTTTTTTTTCCTAAATTAAAGCTCCAGTATATTTTTCCTAAGGATAAATATATTCCCTATTCTGGAACCATTTCAGAGCTAATGGGTATCAGTGATCTTTAATTATCTTTCTAGCATGTATTTTCTAATCGCAAAATCATTAAAGTATGTGTGCACTTATGTGTGTATGTACATACATGTATAGTGATGATATAGCATGATTTAGAAATGGCTTGGTTGTTTCTAAATTGACAGGTGCCTTCACCACACATGTCATGGTCATGGTATTGTATTCTGCTGGGGTGTCTGAGCAGTAATGGCCCAACATTTGGGCATCCATGAATGTGAGCAGACGTGTGCCTGGCTCTTTCATGAAGCTGGCCATGTTCAGGTCGCTGCCAGCCACTACACACTAAATCTCTATCGAGCTGTCAAAGTAGTTTTATCATGCATGGGCTGGATCAGTTTTTCCCTGACATGTTAAAATTAACCCAGAACTCCTCATTGCATAAAGTCGCTGAATTGTTCTTTCCAATAGACATTACCTCTTACTTAACAGTCTTGTTTTACCTGCCTGAAATTGCAGCGTCTGGCATCCAGAAGCTGCGTAAATACAGGAGGACATGGGCACGCGAATCTCAGCATCACCGAGGGGCTACTTGGCCCGTGATCCCATCTGACCCCAAGGACCCATAAGTGCCTCTCAGAAAGAGCACCTGCTGACGAAGCACGCCACGGAGACTGGGGGGGATGGCAGCGGGGCCCTGAAGTTGCCATGACGTTGCAGAGAATGGCATCGAGCACTCCCCCTCTCCTCTGGTATCTTCCCATTTTTGGTGACTTTTGCCTTACTACCGATTCTGCGAGCTGATTCAGTGCCCTGACTCCATTTGCTGACACGGGTCGTTCTTTTAAACCGTCCTCCACAATACTTGACTGCATGATCCTGCTTCCGAGGACTTGGCTTCTACTCACTGAAGGTGGTCCCAGGCTTCGGAGGTGAGTACCATTCTGGCTTCCCTTTACCTCACTCTCCCTCTGGGTATGAACGAGATGTCTCAAAGGGCTGACTCTGTTGCCTTAGTTGCTACTTGCCTGCTTTAAAACACAGGCCAAGAGAAAATTTCATGACCCATTGTGCCACCTCTGCCCTGTGACCAATTCTAATGACACCTTTAAGCATTCATGCAAGAATGGGCCTTACCAAACAGCCCGAGATATTGTCAAGTTTTGGGGGACTGCCCTCTCAGTACCTGTTACTGGTTTTTTTTTTTTTTTTCCTATTCTGATTGGCTAAAATGTAAACTTTTATGACCACTGAAACTGTTTGAGCCTTTGTAATCTGAAATATGGGGTCTTCGTAAATGCTTCCTGACTTTTAAACTATAACAATCTGAGTTTAAAATGCTAATAGAGATGATGTTTAAACAGCATCCAAAACATATTTATTAAAGTTTGGGACCACATTACCCAATTCTGAACAACATATTCTTATTTCAGATTCTATTACAAAAGATGGCTACCATCCATGCAGAGATTAGTTTGCCTCCTTGGCTTATAGAATTTACGTACAGGCCAGCTGTGAGAAGAAAATACACTGCTTACAAACAGGAAGATGCAGATGGTTTATATCATACCTACACCCTAAATTATTAAAGTTAAAATATTTAAAACAGCACCTGGACTTTATAAAAACTCTATGTTATAGATGAATTCCAAATTGTTTAGCAGTACAATCACAATGGCTTATATCATTTTCTACGAAATTTTCTTGTAAAAGTAAATTACTGTTTGATGCTTCCCACAGTTGATTTGTGGGTAGGGTTTTAGTCTGAGGAAAATCTGCTTTTATTTTTGAGTGATAGCGACATGAAAGAAATGTATTTTTACCTCCTTAACTGTTTTTCCTTAAAATTGTTCAAAAACGTCTAACCCCTGAACATCAGGCAGTTCCTGTAGGTAGAGCTTGATGAGTAAAGCAAATTGGGAAAAGGTCTCCAAAATGCAGTAAAGTGCTTTGAAAATGCCAAACTACACGTATGAAATAGAAGATTGTATTGGCTAAAACAGTAAAGGTTTTGGGCCACTTTATTACAGCAAATCCAAAAGTTTGCTAACAGTTATTCCCTCGATACAAATATGAAGACAATCATTCTAGATAACTGGTAAATTTGGACTTAAAAAAAATTAAACAGGACATTTCATTGAAATTTTGTTGGACAAATTCTTTACAATGTCTTTCGGGCTTGTGTAGAGAAAAACTTCTAGGCGACCCGGGGCTTATGTCGGTAATTCGCGTTACCCTGGGCTCTTCTAAGTCTTCAGTTCCAGGACCATGGGTCCAACAGAGATTCCTACAAAATAGTGAGAAGAATACAGACAAATGTAGTATGGAATTCACTTGATGTCAGTTATGTCCTTTTGCATAATTTACTTCAGTTTTGTCCAATTCGGATGATGTAGACTTTTAAATATGTACAATGATCAGAAATAATTCTGGCCCATTAACTTTCAAAAAAGTGTGTTGTTTGTTTTTGCTTTTTTTTTTTTAATTACTCCTTATACAACAGAGTAGAGTTTTTATTTCTTGTTTAGAATCATTCAGGTTCTCGTGGTCATAATTCTGGACTTGGGTTCTCTTTCAAAATACTGTGTATGTGTTTGAAATGTAGGTGATCGGGCTGAACATGGACTGTTTTCAGGGTACAGGTGGGAGTTTAGCTTTGTTTTTACATATTCTATGGTGCAAGTTTCTTTCCATATCGTTTTCTTCTTTCCTTTAAAAATGAATTACAGTTATATGAGCATCTTCAAAATATATATTTTAGATAGTATATCTATCTTTATATATCGATTATACAGGTACATAATCAGTTTTACCAATATTTTGTTGAGCTTAAAATTACATTCAGCCTATTGAAGGAGGCTGTAAGACTCCAAGGTGAAAGTACACAGAATCTGGAAAATGCCAAATTAGAATTTTGTTGCCAGTGTTTACACAGGTATGGTAGGCACACAGAGAATATGTACCTATCACAGATAATTTTTAGTTGCTTTTGCCTAAAAAACTGATTCCAAAAGAGTTTAGGGTGAAATGCACAGCATGATAATGATGCATCCTTCTGATCAGAGATCAAACTGTTATTCCATCTGCAAAGGTACTGACTGGGACAGAAGACAATCAGCCTATCAGGCTAGCAGAGAGTAGTAGACTTTAAGTTGAATTTTCCCTGGGTACCTGTGCTCCTTTCTTCATCATTCATCTTATAAACAGTGAGAGTTTGCTGAATGCCAGACAGGTGCTGGGCACTGGGGATACAAGGTTAAATGAGACAGCAGCCCTATCTTCCAGAACTTATCATGGTACTGCAGGAAGAAAGGGTGAATTGGTAAATAAACACAGGTAAATGGGTAAATCACACTGAATATGGTAGCTCAGAATTAAAGACATTGTCTTGCTAGGCGTACGCACACATACACACAAAATATGCCCAATCTACCTCTCACTCTAAGCATTGTGCACATATTAATTGTGCTCTTCAAACTGTAAATGCAAGGGGGCTTGGGTGGCTCAGTCAGTTAAGTGTCTTTTGACTTTGGTTCAGGTATGATCTCGTGGTTCATGAGACTGAGCTCCACACTGGGCTATGTGCTGTCAGTGTAGAGCCTGTTTGTGATTCTCTCTCTTTTTCTCTCTGTCTCTCAAAATAAATATTTTTTTAAAAATGTAAATACCAGTCACATCATTACTACCACTCATCCCTGATTAAAATTCTTATTTGGTTTTCCATTCCTTTGAGGATAAAAACAAAACTCCCCAGTGTGTTTCATCCAGGTTTGGTGTCCTCTCGCTCTCTGGATCCTAGCCATGCAGGCTTATGATTTTTCTGAACAGCTTTATTGGGATACGATTTATACAGCATAAAAGTCACATTTCACCTATTTTAAGTATAGAATTAAAAAATTCTAGTATCACCACAATCTAAGTTTAAAACATTTCTACCACCCTGAAAGGAAACCTCATATCCCTTTATGGTCATTCCCTAGTCCCAACCCCTCCCGGCGCCGGGCAAGCCTTAATCCACTTTCCATCTTTATAGACTTGCCTTTTCTGAACATTTAATATAATCGTATAATATGTGTTCTTTTGTGACTGGCTTCTTTCACTGAGCATGATGTTTTGGGGGTTCATCCATGTTGTGAGCAAATGTCAGTACTTCATTTCTTTTTGTTTTAGAATCGTATTCTGTTGTATGGATCGACCACACTTCGTTTATCCATTCCGTAGTTGATGGATATTTGGTTGTTTCTCTGGGGAGATATGATGAACGATGCTACTATGAACATTCATGTACAACTCTTTGTGTGGACATATATTTTCACTGTTTCTGAGTAGATACCTAGGAGTGGAATTGCGGGCTCATGTGGTAAGTCTATGTTTAACCTTTTATAAAAAAATGTTTTCTAGGTTAGCACCACAATTTCCATGATTTCATAGACTCTCACCAGCAATAGATTAGTGGTCCGATTTTTCCACATCCTTGTCAGTGCTTGTTAATGTCTGCCTATTATAGCCACCCTCATGGTGTAAGGTGGTATCTCACTGTAGTTTTGATTTGCATTTCCCTAATAACTAATGTAGTTAGACATATGTTCCTGTGTTTATTGGACATTTGTATCTCTTCTTTGGAGAAATATTTATTCAAATCATTTGCCCATTTTTCATTGGATTGTCTTTTCATTATTGAGTTGGAAGTCTTCTTTATATATTCTGGATGCAAGTCATATATTAGATAAATGATTTGCATATATCTAGTCCTATTCTGAGGGTTGTCTTTGCACTTTATTGATGATGTCTTGTGAAGTGCAAAAGACTTTAATTCTTATTAAGTCCAATTTATCTATGTTTTTCTTTTATTTGTGTGCTTTTGATATTGTCCCTAAAAAATTAGTGCCTAGCTCAACTCTGTCTTATTTCTACTCTCTGCTCCTGGATTGTAAACCTCCCCCTCCTCCAACTGCAACTTTGTGTGTGCTACTCCCCCACAGACCACTCTTAAGTTCCCCTCCTCCCCACCTATGAACTTGAATCCACCCTTCAGCACACAGCACAGCCATTACCTGCTCTCTCCCTTGTAAAGCACTGACATAGGTACAGCTTTTCCTTTGTTTCAATAATTGTTTTATGAATATTTGTCCCTCCCACTATACTTTAAGCTTCTCAAAAATTCAATTGACCTGTTTTTGCTTACTATTACATCCCCATACCTAAAATCTCTTCCTGACAGGTAGGAGGTACTCGATATTCATTGAATAAATAAAGGAATGAAGCCCTAGAAAGACTTCACTGAGAAGGGGTCACTTGAACTGGATACTGAAGGAGGAGCTAGGGGTTTAGCAGGAAAAAACAAGTTAGGACAGACAACTGCAGAACGAAAGAATATAAACACAGAGAGAAGAGTAGGAAGTGATAAAGAGGAGTGAAGGGGCCTACAATGGCGAGAAGTCCACTGAGACAAGGCAAAGGGAGCACGCACATGCATGTGTAGAGGTCCAAGCAGCTGCGCCATGAGCAGCAGAAGATCACGGATGCGATGAGATGTTTGGATGTATGTAGGACAGTGACTGGCAGCAATCTGAGAAGCAGGGGGCTGGGTCAGGAAGGGGCGATAGACCATGAGACCCATGAAGAGATTATGTGGTCTTCTTGTACTGCCTTCTGTCTCTCTCATGCTGGCATCTTAGGGTTCACCAATGGAATGTGTTGTACCTCTCAGAAGTCATGCTTTGTAAAAGCTGGGTCAAAGAGAAGAACCCAAAAGGAGTCATCCATAATGATGAAATGTCAAACACCATAGCCCTTGTTTAGAGGGGACAGTTTGGTTAGCAAGCCTTCTGTATCATTTGGATGACAACCTGAAGGCGACAGGGCACAACCCTAAATAGGAACAAGTATACTCATGTTATTCTAGATTCACTATTCCATGTTCAGCCCAGCAAACCGTGCAATTTAAAAATGACAAAACCAGGCACATTTTAACATGTGAACAAGATTCCTCCAGCCCGTCTAATGAGAAGCCACAGTAATACTAAGAAAATTGGGTTGTGGTAACTAAGCTGCACAAAGTAAGTTAATATTCCAAAAGAGGCTATCAAATGGCAGTATGAAGAATACAATTTGAGGCATCACATATTTCCACTCTCCTTTTATTTTCTTTTTGATAATGTTTAAGAAAAACTTGTGAAGCTTATAGTTTCAGTAAAAAGAAAAAATTGTGAGTGCCCAATTTTTAATCCTTTCTGTTTATACTCTGGCAAGCAATATTTTAGGTGTATCTTCTTAAATTGGAACTTCTTGACTCATTGCAATGATTTATTTATGTTTTTGTTGTTTCTATTGACATTTCAAGGATTGGATTTTTAAGGTGCTTAACTTAAAATAAACCCTCATGCTGATAAGTTTGGAGCCCAGCAAAATTTGGAAACCACATGTTCACAGTGAAACGGGGAGAACTTCAAAATTCACAGATCCAAGCTAACCTTAGGATGAAACCAGAAATGTTGCAGAATCTGTGTGCATTGGTTTGCCTTCTTTCACGTATGTGATGGAAAATGCCAAAAGCTACAAAATGAGGATTCATGGACAAACGAACACCTCCTGGAATTAAATGTTCCCATCTAGTCTCTAAATATCCTTTCTGGTTATCATTCCTGTGGCTTATCTTAGTCCACACTTTATGGAGATATTTTCCCCTAAGAAAAAAATATATACCAAACTCAACCCTTTCTCAGATTTGTCAGCTAATTTGATGTGGAATGGAAGCTTTGCTAATAATATCTATGTAACAAAGTTTATTTCTGTATTTTCTTTTGATTTGTATTGATCTTGAGCTGAGTTATTTGTTCAATCTTGGTTTAAGATAAATTTCTGCAGATCATTGCAGGTTTGCATTTAAAAAAAAAAAAAATTATGCTCTCTAGACATTTTTCCAGGCCGAATAGTTCATAAAATGTAGGCTGGCATTTTTAGCCTTAATATATGGGGAAAATAAGTCTGTGTTGATATCTTGGTCACGATTTAAGACTACTGTCTTTTACTTCTAATGTTGTTGAAAATGTTTTCCCTTAATTTTCCATCGTTCCAGTTTATTTCGTATGCTTGCAACTTAAAACGCAAGACATGCATTTTCCATTCCGGCCACTTGAGGGAATCAGACTTTAGAAATGGCAGATAATTTAGATCTTTATTTCAAAAGGTAGGAGAATAAATATTTATTTGTTGACAAAATGGTTCTCATGTCACTTGGACATCAAGGAGATCACAGAGCCCAAGTTCTGAGATAAATTACTCTTTATATACTTTATATCCAGGTGGAAAAAGAGGAATTGCTGATGAATGGGAGTCCGGGGAGGTACTAAGTGAGGGCCCCACATACAATTTATGATCAGCACTCTTGGACTTCAGAATGATTAATACCGTCAATTCTCACTGGAATAAGAGCTGTTTTAGCCCAGGAGAGGACTGTATATTACTGTTTATAGAAGCAGATAACATCAAAGTAACCCATGGCTTGTGTTAAGCAAATACAAAACTCTGGGTCAACGCAAATTAATCCTAAAGGAGTAAAGGAGAGTTCTTAATGACTGTGAGATCTATACATTATCACTTTTCATTCAAGTGGTGGAAAATGGTCAACCTATTGATGAGATTTGCAACTGGCCTCCTTTACTGCATTGTGCTAACAGCTGCATAATAACATATTCTCTGATAAAAAGCCTTATTATCTATACATCTGTAGTTTGTTAATGAAGTGTAGAAGTCTATGCAATTTTAAAATTACATTCGGGAGCTTCTGAACCATTTTAATATTATGTTTCACAACAAAAATGGAGCAAATCACATTATACTTTATATATTCTTACACTTTAAGTGGCTGTGTGGATGGATGAATTAAAGACTGTGCTCTTATCTACATTATACAAAACAGATGTTATTTCAAGGGCATATCATAAGGAAATTTTTTCCCCAAATGATGTTACTCAGTGAGTAATGATATATTCTTTTGGTTTTAAGGAAGATGGGAAATTCATAAACAAAAGAAAAATATATGTAGATATTAATATTTAAATGTTTTATGTACACGTTTTAAAGAACATTTTGGAGATTTTGTGTACAATTCAAAGAAATTGTGGATAAAGTACGTTCCTCAGCAAACATTTTTCTGTTTCTCTGGTTTTTGCTTTAACACATTTTTGCCCCCAAATTTTTAATCCTTTCATTGCTCCGTTTGGGTTATATCACATATCCATCTTCTAGATTCCAAATGGATTATGGAATGCCAGCCTTCTTCAGATAGGCATAGTGATAAATTAAGATTTATTAAAATCAGCTTACTGTCCTCTGCCTGACATAAAGTGTATAAAGTAACACTTTTCTTTTTTCTCCGACGAATTCATGTCTTACCAATTTCAAAAAGGTAGGAATCTAATTGGCTTGAATTTTACATCCTTTTTTCTTCTCGTTCAGATTTTCTAAAAGTTGAGAGGTAATTGGCAACTGACTAATCTGCTAATTACTTAATCCAACCTCTGACTGAGCAAATTGATTTCCTTTGGAAAACACTCAAAGGAAAAATAAACTAGTCAATGAAATGACCGTGTAGAAAAGTTTTGAATTATTTTAATATTTAAAGATTATTTTGCTTACATCAGTGGCTTGAACTCAGATTCCTAAGATTAGTATTTGACGAGAGGTTTTATTACATAATTTAAGGCAAAAAGATTATCTTAGTCTAAATGATACCTAGAGACATTATATTATCCCAGTGAGTGTTCCTGTGACATTTTTATTATTCAGTGTTTACTAATCTGTGTGTATTTCCACCAAGTCATGTAAAATTAGGAAGCACTTTGTTCTGCCCAGTCATGAAACAGGGCAGGTGTAGCCATCCTGAAGGTGAGCATTCAAACAGTAGTCTTAAAAGCGTTGTCTGCTCACACTTAACATGGCTGAGCGTCATTACAGGGTCACAGATATATGCCATTTCTGATATGATTTTCTTGAAAACTTACGTCATCATGTAAAAGATGTTATCATATCAAATTGTTTACATCCTTCTCTACAGGCCACATTTTTAGCATCATAACCCAAATGCTTGTAGATCCTTCTAATGATTGGCCAACAACTAATCAGCTCAGACAACTGAAGCACCCCATCCAGTGATGTCTTTTTTGGCAGTGTTATTGTTAGATTAATAAGGCTCTTTGTTTACCATTTTTGTTTATCGAAGCATTTCACTTTGGATTTTTGTTAATTTTGTTAATGTTTTATTTATTTTTGAGAGAGAGGCACATGGTGAGACTGGGGGAGGAGCAGAGAGAGGAAGACACAGAATCCAAAGCAGGGTCCAGGCTCGGACCTGTCAGCACAGAGTTCGACTTTGGGCTTGAGCTCACAAGCTGTGAGACCATGACCTGAGCTGAAGTCGGGCGCTTAACCGACTGAGCCATCCAGGCGCCCCTTCTTCTTTGGATTTTTGTAATCGCATGAGCCAATCAGGGAAGATAGAACCCATTTAACAGATGGGAACCCTGAGTTCCAAGAGTCCAAAGCTAAGCCTACGTCATAGAGTCCAAGGTCAAACAACAAGTTATTGTGACTCAGGAGAAGTGTGCAGGCACTATGACACTTAGAGATTCTTTTCATAAGCTGGTTCCCCAAATGATTTGCAGAGTTGTAGTGAAGCTATTTTCAAAAGCTCTGCTTGCATAGCAGAGTACTTCAACATATCTGTAAATATCATCCATATTAGGTAGTAGACAACCATTGGGATTCTGATCTGGCTATGATCATTGTTGATAAAAACCCATGATAAAGGAAGATGCTGCCACAGAAACAGTAACCAGTGTATTGGATTATGAGGACGACTTTTTTGTTTTGCTTTACTGCTTTTTATATTCAGGGGGGAAAAGGAATTCATTCCAATATCTATCAATTTCCTTTTAAGTAAAAATTTGTAAACTGTGCATTTATATACATATTTGCCTACTGTGTAAATTTCCAAACCAGTATCTATTAGGAAGTAATGGTACTTTACCTTTCAGTTGTGACATGGTAAGGAATTAAGGCAACTTTTCTCAAGTGCTTCTTCTATTATTCTGCTCCCCCCGTCAACACACACACAAAATGAATATCTCATATTTTTCTACTACTTATAAAGGGTAAAAAAAAAAAAAAAACCCCACTGACAGTATCTGGAATAGTAGGATATGCAAGCTACTTATTAACATGGAGTTTATTCCCTCCCCCACCTCCCCCATTAGAATCTGCAACTATCACTTTTCTTGGGTTCTTATCAGTCATTTTAACAGTACTAGCCACTTGGGCTACCCTATCCATTGAGAGTTTATAGTGACTGTAAATCTATTAAGCTACAATTTGCACATAATAAAATGAAACAGCACGTAGTTAAATGAAAGGCTCAATTCTGAGCTGCCGAACATTTTCCAGGAAAAGTCATTGAAACTGCTTCTGCTACTGCTCTCTGCCTTTGAGAAATTCAATCATGCTGATTGAGGAAACCTGGAGAGAGTTGGCTGTTCCTTCCTCCTGTTCATAATTGCCCTGTAGACCATTTAATCATCTGTAGATGAAACAAAGCTGGTGCTGTAGAGGGCCGGAAACAAAGGCATGCGCTTATCAATTGCTTCCTACCCACCCTGCAGAGCCAGCACCCATCTCTGAGCCAGCCTGCCGTCAGGCAGGGGAGCCGCAGGCAGACAGGATCTTCCGGTTGTCAGTACGGTGGCCTCTCTGAATGCCTTTATTTTATTACAGTAAAGTGCACACTGGCCAAGTTTTTAAGAGCTAAGTTCAGAGCAGAGAATGAGGTCTTTCTACTTGCTGGAGAATGCAGATGGGCATAGATATACTGGCAAGACAAGAACTTGCTGGGTACCAATTTGACAAGAAGAAATGAAAGAGTCCTGCCTGGTATTGACTGAGCCAAACAAAATGATTGACCATGAATGACCATCTGCAAATAAATTTCAATATAAGCATGACGTATATCTATACTGCAGATATTATCTGTGACATAACCAACCAGGTGCTATGTGTGCATATTTTGGCACATCACCCTGAAAGCTTAATTTTCTTTTTCTTCTTCTTTCTTTTTTTTTTTTTGTTTTGTTTTGTTTTGTTTGTTAGGAGCCGGTTTCGTTGCCCCTTGTTGGTGGGTGACCTTGGCCCCTAGCGCACAAAAGATCTGGTCAGAAACCACATGCCCGGTTTTATTAAGTAAGAAAAGAAGACAGGCTGGCAAGTGGAGACACTGAGAACCAGAAAACCTGATACATCGTACTAATTGACTTGGAATATTAGCTTTGTGTAGAGTCACGCAATCCTTTTTCTCTCGAATATAGACAATGTGGCCAACAGCTTAAGCCCCATAGGGAAGTGTGTGAAGCTGTCATAAACTACGATAACTGTTTTAAGAATGAATTGGGGTGAATATTACCTTTAGCAAAGAGTTCCTAAAGAACAGTTACACTGTTTGGAGCTGTCCATTGGATCATTAGAAAACAATGTGTTACGTTTTTCATTCTTATGCTTTTCCTGTCAGCAGGCAATTTTTAAGGAATTCTAATTCTAAAAAACACTCACCTCTGGCTAATGTGTGCCAGTGAAGTTCTATTCACTGAATCAACAGTTCTCTGTTACCTGTTCCTTCAGGTAGAACATTGTCTGATAGCCCCGCTCTTTCCCAGGCTTCTGTGCGCGGACCTTTGCTGCCTGCAAACAGTGAGGACACCTGTTTTCTGAGCAAGGAAGGCCAGCATCTGAAATCTTAGGAATGGGGCTGCTATTGAAAAAGGGGTGCTTGATAAGGCAGCCTCTGTGATAGGCAGCGGAAATTTGATAATGAAAGGAGATGCTTAATAGATTAATCTGGTGTGATTTGCCAAAACACAGGGTTTTCTGGAAGATTATCCACACTCGCAATAGGAAGCCCTTTGTTTTGTGAAAGTCTCCACTTATCATTGTATTCTTTATCTCAATAAGAAACATAATGGTTTACTTGTTTACACGCATGGTAGATATATTCAGAGCTGGGCTGTGGGGCTGTGAACTCCCTTTCATTTGAAATGTTTCCAGCATGCAGGTTATTAGCTAAGGGGGAACAAGCAGTTGGACACATATAAAATTTAAATCTGCCTTGCTTAGATTGGCAGGAAGGACTGTTATTTCATCCACTGGGAAAAGGTTTTATTTCCTGCTCAAATACTTTTGGAGGAAAATCACAAGCTCATTTGTAGCCATCATATATGAATGTGTATATGTTTTTAGAGCTTAAGTGGTCTGTCTACAGAAATGGACTTCTTGCTGTCAACTGGTTATTTCCCACTAAATTTTAATTATTTCATTAGCCTGTCTTGCTCCTTCTATTTTGTTCAACTTACCATAAAGTGTGACTTATGCCTTTACGTTATTTACATTGACCGTGCAGCTCAAATCTAGCCCTTGATGCATCTTGAACAATACCGCGTTGGTTTCTGGAATTGATTTTTAAATATCTCACATATCCGGCGGGACAGGACTTCCAAAGCACAGTGCTCCCACTCTAAAAAGAAACAAAAAATAGCCCCATGGTTGAACACAACTTGATTAAAGCTCTCCCAGCCTTTTTTTTTTTTAACCAATCCTCTCTATTGACAGAAGTCTTTTTTTTGTTCTCACATAAAATAAAGCTTGCCAGAGGAAATAAATATCTGTACGTTTTAGCACAGATACAGATTTTATATGCCGGGCTCCCAGAGTCTCCCTGCTGAGGTTCAAATGATTGTGTCCCTGACCTTTAGTAAGAACAGCTAAAACATGTATTGGCTGGCTATGATATGCTGGGCATTGTACAGGGAACTTTTTAGAGTGTTTTTTTTTTTTTTTAAATGTAATCCTCACAACAATTACTCTTGCCTTCACAGTTGGGAAACAAATATGAGGTCAGTAATTGCCTAGGGTTGCAACCTAGCAGTTACAAAATTAGGGCTTGAACCTAGGTGCTGGGCCATCTGGAGAGTGCGTCTCTGGCTACTCCATTTCATTGCTTCTTGGGTCACTTGACTTTCCTTGTTATTCAATATTTAAGGAAACGGAGAGTGAGGGAGGGGGTGGTTATTTTTATAGAAGTGTGTGAAGAAGAAATGATTCCCAACAGGGAAGTTTAGGAGACATGTAGAATACACTATCCACTGCTTTACTATGCTGCTCTTTCTGCTGCTGTTGGAGACTTCAGGCCATTGAATGGTCTTTGCCAGGAAGAGTCATTATATCATGTGTGCTAGAAGAAGAGACTGGGGGATATAGAAATTAAGCAAAAATGGGGGTGAAAATCTGATAAACCTATCAGAAGACAATGGATCTCCAAAGACTTGTCTGTCTAGACCAACCGATGGCTACAAACAACAGCTGCTGTCTCCTTCAGCTGAAAATGGATCCAGTGCTGGGACAAATTACCACCAGGTAACACATGGAACCATGTGAAAAATGGCGTCATGCCTTCTTTGAACAGGTTTTGAAGCTGAAAGCACTGGAACTTTAGGCTTTGCATTTATAGTTTTTGTTTCATATTTTACAGTTGGTTGAGGCACATATGGCTTTTCTGTCTTTCTTTTCCAGTCCTCTAGTTAACCTAAATTGGGGCTATTCTTGCCGAAAAATAACTTTTCACTGGGGGATCAATCTATATCACATATTTTGAAATTGCAGTCAAGTGGTCTAACTTGAGTCTGTGATTTCATTTTTCAAATGTTTTCTAAGATGTTTCCTGATTAAAATGTTTGTCTCAGTGTAGTGTCATTATATATTCTCATCTATTTAGCTTTTGATTTCACTATATATATATATGTTTTTCTAATGTGAATCATTTTGATCACTCTACGGAGAGTAAGCGCCAGTCATTCTGGTATCTCAAGTACAGCAGCACGTATTTTCAGTTTATTTATATAAGGAATATGCCTCCTCTAAGTTGTGTTTCTGAATGGAAATGTATGGCTGCATGACCAGACCTGAAAACCCTGGTATTTCCTTTTCATAGATGTTAAAACACCATGAATAAGCAGGATTCCTCACCATCAAGCACCTTCATGGTTAATTAAATCTCTGCACAGAGACACATAGAAGACTCATGTCTCTGCAGTGCAGTAATGGAGTCCCAGGGATAAACACAGGAAGAAAATTGCTTGTTGGGCTTGGAATGTTTTCACTAGGAGCTGGCTACTTCAAATAACTTATTTTTTGTTGACTCTAATTATTTATGTAGACTGGAGCAATTTTATTTTCAGGAATAGCCATAGTCAGCTCTCCTCCAAAATAGTAATAAGGAGTCCCATTTGAAAAAAGATTAACATGAACAGTCACATTAAATTCTGGCTGCACATTTATAGAAAGCTTTGAATCACATAAAAATCTCCATTTTATAAACTTCCCTACCCAGTTTTAGTATTAAGTACAAGCCACATGAAGTAGGAATGCTTTGTACCTTGAGGATTCAGACAATTCTGCCTAGAATGTCTTATTTATTTTTCATTATTCTTTCTATGTTATTTATGTATCGTTTTAATTATTTCTTAAATTTTGTCCTTTTTTTTCACCAGTAAATGCTTTTTATCTCCTCCTGTATGAATACTATTAGGTTTCCACACAAGGATCAGATCCTACCACATAAACATTCTCTACAGCTTTCCCTGGGAAAATACACAGCTATATACTAAATATTTCTCAAATCTCTCCCTTTGAATATATCTCATCCACCATCACTCTTGTTCATTCCCCCATCATTTTTCACAGAGGCCACAATAGTCCCCTACCTAGTTTACCACACCTACTCTGGCCTCCTCCAATCCATTTTCTACCTTGTGATCAAATGAAGTGTTCTAAAAGTGTAAATCAGGGGCTCCTGGGTGGCTCAGTCAGCTAAGCATCTGACTTCGGCTCAGGTCATGATCTCATGGTCCGTGAGATCAAGCCCTGCATCAGGCTGTGCACTGGCAGCTCAGAGCCTGGAACCTGCTTTGGATTCTGTATCTCCCTCTCTCTCTGCTCCTCCCCAACACACACACTCTCTCTCTCTCTCTCTCTCAAAAATAAGTAAGTATTTAAAAAAAATGCACTTCAGCTCAGGTCATGATCTCATGGTTCGTGGGTTCAAGCCCCGTGTTGGGCTCTGTGCTGTCAGCTCAGAGCCTGGAGCCTGCTTCAGATTCTGTGTGTGTCTTACTCTCTCTCTCTCTCTGCCTCTCCCTGTTTGCACTCTGTATCTCTCTATCAGAAATAAATAACCGTTAAGAAATAATAAAATAAAAGCGCAAATCAGATTGTCATTTTGTTTAAAACCCTTGCCATCGCTCCCAGGATAAAGCCCTATATCATCGTCGAGCCCCTCCAGCCCCCCTTCTGTGACTGTCTTGCTCCTTCCCTGCCCCGCAGGGACACTAGCCTTCTTTTGGCACGTTGGTATCCCTGTTTTATGTCCTGTTGTATAGATTCTGCACATGCTCTTCTACCAGCCTGGAATATTCTTTCGTCTCCTGTCACTTGTCTCAAGGAAGCTTCTCGTCACCTCTCTGAATCAGTCACATCTTCCTATGATCCTTCTGAACCCTGGGAACCTCTCTTCTCCAGTATCTATTGCAGAAGTGCCTTTATACTAACTTACGTGTGTCTCTCTTCCCGCTGGGGGTAAAACCCCAAGACACTATCACAAAGACACGCCCTCGCTCTTGTACTCATAAAGCAGGCACTCAATAAGGATATATTGAATGATGAATTAACAGGTTGAAAAATGAAATGCAGATTTCGCTAATATATTTGAGATAAGTCCCAAATTAAACTAAACAACCTAAGCTGACAACTTTTCATTACCAAGAATGAGATCCATCTTGTCTCACAAGTCGTGCTATCTGAGGCATGGTCAACAGATGGTGAAGCAAAATAGAGCAAATCTCCCTCTTGCACAGCAGCCTAGAACTTTGGATCCCCACCAATAATATGAGGGTCAGGCAAGTTTGTCAGCCCTTCCCAGGGATACATCCTACTTCTCCCAGCCCGTGGATCTCCAGGGCACATGCACTACACTTTCCAAATATGTAAACCCAGCATTGTGCTAACAGGTGAGCAAGTGTAGGAAATGCTTTATAATACCATGCTCTGCCATCTCATTTGCTCAACTTATTGGTTCTGTGCACACCATGTGCCTTGTAGTGATGTTGATGCCCAGAAATTGTGAAATTTTGCAGAAAAAAAGTAGTTTTATTCAAAGTTTCAGTGAAGACAGGGGGAAAAAAGTCCTTGTTCCAACAACACGCAAGCTGCAGCACCACTGAGAAGCTTATAAACTGGGATGGTAAGATCTTGATACCACCAGGAGCATAAGCTCCTTTACCCAGTGCTGCCAAGAGACATATAGAAGCAAATCCCAATCTGAAGTCTTATCTCCACCCTTTCCAACTGATGACCTGCTGTTGTGACAACTCATTAAGACTTGTGGTAGACTTCTATTCAACAATCCCAGAATGTTCCAAGCCCTGTGCTCAGGTCAGAGATCCTGCCCTCAGGATCCTTCTGAAGCACAGAAAGGTGAAAGACATTTATTGTACCAAGGGCTGGAGAATTGAAAGAATGCTTCATGGAAGAAATTACACTTGAGCCAGACCTTGGAGGGAAAGTAGAGTTCACCAAGCAAAGTTAGTGATAAAGAGCATCTCAGGCAGAGGAAAGAGCTTGACCCAGAGGAGGAAGGTGTGAGACTGTAAGGCAAATCCAGAGAGCTGAAGCTAATTAATTGTGGCTGGAGTTCAGTGAGGAGGAAGGGCAAATAAAGAAGTTAGAAGGGGGCGCCTGGGTGGCTCAGTTGGTTAAGCATCCGCCTTCAGCTTAGGTCATGATCTCATGGTTTGTGGGTTCAAGCTCCGCATCAGGCTCTGTGCTGACAGCTCAGAGCCCGGAGCCTGCTTCAGATTCTGTGTCTTCGTCTCTCTCTACCCCTCCCTTGCTCATGCTCTATCTCTCTCTCTGTCTCTCAAAAATAAATAAATGTTAAAAAAAGTTTTAAAAAAGAGAAGAATGCTGCTAATTATCTATTAGTGGATCATGGATGGAAAGAGTAACTGTTGCCCTTCCTACATTGTGTCCACGTGTTGCCTCTTTTCTCTTCAAGTAGCATGGAACATAATTTAGCCTGCCCTCCCTTGAGCTCTATTGCAGCTTGCAGGGTTGCAGCATCTGGCATTCTATTGAGCATTATGTGACAGTCGAAATGAACAATCTGGAGCTCATACTATTAGTATATTAGTTTAGTGTTGCTGCATGACAAATGACCAAAACTTAGCTGTTTGAACAACAAAAAATGTATTCCCTCACAATCTCTCTAGGTCAGAAATGCAGATGTGGTATGGCTGGGTTCTCTGTCCAGATTCTCGCAGGGATGAAATCAGTGTCCGCTACTGCGGCTATTTTCAGTTAAACCTCGGGTTCTCTTCCAAGTTCATGATTATTGGCAGAATTCATTGACCTTGAATTGGTAGGGTTGAAATCCCCATTTCTTTACTCACTCCGAGGCAGGGGACACTCTCAGCTTCTCGAGGCCACACAGAGCCCTTGTCTCCTGGCCTCTCTATTTTCAAGTCAGCGGCCATGCATGCTTCAGAGGCTTCTCATGGTTTGAGTCTCTGACTTCCTTTTTACTAGTGATAAAGCACTCCCTTCTTTTACAGGGCTCATGTGATTAGGTTAGGCCCATCCAGATAATCTCCTATTTTATGTGCATATAACATAATCTAAATATGGGAGTAAAATCCATCCTATTCATAGAGACTTTGCAGGGTGTGTATAGCAGGGTAGGCAATCTTGGGAAACTTAGAATCCTTTAATTCTGCCTAACACAGTGAGTCATTACAATGGCTGTGATTCAGCTTAGTGTAAACACAGGATGCAATGACCATGATAAATCCCCTTGAAACTACCTACCACCTGCCTCCTAAACTTTATCCCACTGGTCTACCATTCATAACACTGAAGTTGTTCCACAGATGTTACTCTTCTAGTTTGACCAACAAACCAAGAGACACTGTGTGTAGAGGCTACATACTGACCAAGATGAAAAGGAAGAGAATAGCTGGAGTATTCCTCTCCATTTCTTTCATATGGGCTTATTCATGTGGATTGATCTAATAGAATGGCTGATTACCAGCTGGGATACTCCAGTAGACAGTTATTGTTTTTCACTGTCATGCATTCATTGGCCTTCTTCTGGCAAGAGCATCCTTAGTTTCCTTTGTTAACCACCCTTGCCCTCACTGGGACTTGGGTGGAAATAATCCCTGCCTAGTAATCAGGAGAGTATTAGACCCAGACCTGCCTATGAGGATACAAAAACTCTCTGGTCACAATGATTTCCTCAAGGATGTACATGCAACCCAGCCTGAGACAACTAGTACCAATAAGCCCTGAATTTTCACTAGAACTCTTTGGAAAAAGAAGCTCTCTTTTATTGGTGATAGAATGCCTCAAGCAGGGTTTCTTAACTTCAACACTTTTGGCATGTGGTGTCCAATAATATTTTGTTAAGGGAGGAGGTCTTTTGCCCTCTATCTCCTAGATGCCAGTAGCACTCCCCACTCCCATCCCCAGTTACAAGAAAGTGTATCTACAAATTGTCAGATGTCCCTTGGAGGACACATACAGAGAACAGAGCTGAGACATGTTGAGGAGCAAAATCTGATGGCATCAGCTGGACACTTTTGAATCTTTTCTTACCCTAGACTTTTTAGTTGTATGCAACAATAAAGTCCTTTCTCTGCCTAAGCCTCTTTGGTTTGGGTTTCTTTTTTACTAAATCGGGCACTTTGGATGAAAAAGATACCAAAAAATCAACTTCAAGCAATTACTAGAATTACTCTATTCTATTAATGTGAGTCCAGGTCAAATGCATAGGAAAATGAGTTTGTTAAAGAAAAAATATGTGGAACTAAATGGTATACTTCATCAAATTCATAATACTGTCTTTTTCTTGCCTAGAATGCTTCATTTAAAATTTGTCTTCATAGCCAAATAAGTAGTAGTTGCCTGACTGATAGCTGTCATAAGCCTCTGAAAGTTCCCCCAAAGGCCTTCCCCCAAAGAGGTACTAAAAAGTGTATTTAGTAGGACTTTTCAGGTGCCAATTAGAGAACCAAAACCTCAATTAACTGAAATAAATGTATTTAATTCATCAAAAAAAAAAAAAAAAAAGGCAGGGAGGCCTAGAGATGGAGCTGACCCAAGAATAACTAAAATCATTCTCCTCATTTTCCCCCAATCTCTACTGCTCCCTGAACATCGATTTATGTTTCCCTTGATACAAAATAGCTTCTTAAAATGACATAAAACAGCCACCAATGGCTCCCCAATATTCTGTTGCCCATCTATGGAAGAAGGACCTCTCTTCATCTCTGTATACCTCAAGTTCAATCATGTTAGTCTAGTGAACAGTATTGGATATAGTATCTTTTCCTGGATCAATCAGCTGTGGACAGAGGATGGGGTACTTCGATGGGCCCTGTGCCTACTGCCTCTAACCAGTGCTGTGGGGTCATATAAGGACATGACAAACCCCTGTAGGAACCATGTGGACTGGGGTAGGGGGTATTCTTAGAAAAAGCGGGAAGAAGCTTTGAGCAGTTATTTTGGAAGGAAGGCTCTCAAGGGAAACTCATTTGAAACTTTTTCCTTGAGGCAATTAATATTAGGTCCTGCTATACTTATATTGTTCCTTCAAGGTTACTTTAGTTCAGTCCATTAGCAACTTGGATAGGGCGTAATGATCCTAAGATGCACAGCCCTGTGAAACAAAAGGAAAAAGAAAAGAAAAAGGCTTCCCCAGGCACACAGCAGAGCCTCATTAATGGTGGCCTTGTTAAATAAAGCTTATAGATATAACTGATAGGACCCAGCCCAGACATTGTAAGTGGTATTTGTAGCAGGTCCAGGTATCAGAGTCGCACAGCCTTTTGGACAGATCCATTGTTTGTGGACCTTTAGCTGGATCTGGATCTTGGTGCCCTGTTGATGCCAGAGTCTGTCTCCTAGGTTCCCAGAGGACTGGCTGGAGTGTTGGATGCAGTACAAATTCCTCATGTATTAATGCAGTTGAGAAACTTGTACATGTTCTTTTTTTTTATTATTTTTTTGTAAACCCAGTTACACAATGGCTGGGGCTAGAGTGCAGGAGAGGGGAGGAAGCTGCTGGCCTCACAGAACGCTCTAGTTTTCCATGGAAAATAACCTATCATCTTGGTAAGCCCGCAAGCTGATTCACATCTTCTTGACCTCACAAAGATAACCAGAGGGAAAATGTTTATTTGATGAGTTCTGAGTCCTAATCCTGAAAACTCATCAGTAGCTTGAAGAAAGAAAGGGGGAAAAAAACCCTCAGCTATTCCACTGATTTGTACTACTTGCACAGAGGTCAACAAGGGTGGTTAGAAAACTTGTAAACTACAAAGCAGCAATTACTAAATATTTTTTCTGCAAGAACAAATGAGCTTCACAAGGATTCTAGCCTAAACCAGAGCCAAAAGAAATTTTAAAAATCCAGGCCAACACTCAGAGCCAAATGGAAGAAGGTGTGTTATTCTTCCCTCCCCTCTTATGGAGATAAACGGTATGGAGATAAGGCGAGCATATAATATATCTCCACTTCAGCTTCCAGGGCTGGTTTTACATCTCTGCAAAATGTATCTGAGGTAAGTTACAGTTAGGGAAAAGGCACAAGTCCGTCAGTTTTTAGCTTAGTTTTGGACATCTTAGACCTATTCATCTAAACACTGCTTTTCAAACATTTTTCTTCAGCAATTGCACATGTAACCTCATTCAGAACCCCAAAATATAAAACAAAAAATATGGAGCTGCTGTGGCCGAAATGGGAGGGAGGCCCAGAGTTCTATGTGCTTGGCTTCCCCCTCTTTCCTCAGGATTCCACAGAAAACCACTGACTTAAATCACTCTTAACTCGAACACCTGGACAAAAGTCACACCACAGTCACCTCTAGACACTTGCAAGACCTGGGGCAGATTCTTCAGATGGTGCCATGGGTCAAGCTTGCCCTCGTGTGTCTCTGGGTTCTAGACTATTATTATACTTTCATGAAGATGGGATTTAAAGCTGGGAGCCAAAAATGGAAGACTTGGAAATAGGGAGTGGACCACCTGCAAAAGTGAGTTGGCCAGTTTCCCACAGCATGAAATG
Source organism: Crocuta crocuta (assembly GCF_008692635.1). Taxonomy (NCBI): domain Eukaryota; kingdom Metazoa; phylum Chordata; class Mammalia; order Carnivora; family Hyaenidae; genus Crocuta; species Crocuta crocuta. Next base: position 4,496,576 of record NW_027527951.1, read on the forward strand.
AGGCTAAATTTGCTAAGAAGTAATTGGCAGTCCTTTCCACTCATAGAAAAGCACAAAAAGACCTTGCTACCACAGTAATCACCAGCCCTGAACTTTTAGTCCCTGTCTGAGTCACTGTCTGACTTTGTCCCAAACACTGAGGACAAAAGGTAGAGGGATTGAGACCCCCCTTGTCGAGGTGGCCCCAGTTACTCAGCTTTCAGACTAGGCCTTTCGTGGGGTCCCAGCTGTCAGGTAGCAGAAATCAGACTGGGACCACAAACAGATGGGATTTGTAGGATTTGCGAATCAACTTGCTACCTGATGGCGTGCTACCTATGGGCTGTAAGAACTGAAATTTGATCCGTATAAAATCTTGCAAGAATAACTTACTGCTTTTTTCAGAACACAGGTTCACTAGGCTAAAAATGCAAAATTTTAAATCCCAATCCAATTGCATTTTAAGTTGTATTCAATTTAAATTTAAATTAGTATATAATCCAGAAGCCATTTTCATTTTCCCCACTACAGGAGGCTGTCAGCTGATAACCATTAAGTATTTGCTCATATTTAACATACCAAAGTCAGAATTCCTTGTTCTTGCATCCAAGGACTTCCTTCCTTTACTCACCCAAACTTCTCCAGTTATTTAAGCTAAATCATAAGGATTATCCTATATTCCTTACCTTCATACCCTCATCCAGTGAATTAGCAAATTTTGTCAGTACTACTTCGAGTATATATTCTTAACCTGGCCACTTTGCATCATCCCAAAACCCTAATCTGAGCCATCATTGTCTTTTGGCTTCTTTTGCTGCCTACTGTCCGTTTTTCAGATATCTGTCAGAGTGATCTTCTCAAATCCTAATTCAGATAGTATCGTTACCCTACATAAAACCCCACAATAGACTATTACACACACACACACACACACACACACACACACACATCCAAACCATTCACCATTCTGTCAAGTTCCTAAAAATCTAGTCAATCATCACTTACAAGTCTTACCTTCCACCCCCAAACCCTACCTGCTGCTTCTAGCCAGATTGTCCTTCTTGGTATTTCTCAAACTCAAGCTCATTTCCATTATGGGTTTGCGCAGTGCTATTTCCTCTGCCTAGAAAATTCTTCCCTCTGGTCTTCGCATGACTATCTCTCTATTACCATTTACATCCCAGGACAAGTATCACCCCCTTAAAGAGTTGTTTTTGACCATGTGACCATGGCCTTTGCTATACCACCCACACATGCTCTGTGTCATTGACGTATTTTATTTCCTTTATGATATTACTCATGACTTAAAATTAATCCATGTGTTTTTACTGACATATTTATTCCATTTTTCCCTACACTACAGTGTAAATTTTATGAAGGCCAGGATTCTTGTCCTTCGGCTCTACTTCCCGTGTCTAGAACTGTGTCTACCGCATAGTAGACATTCAGTAAATATTAGCAAAATGAATGCATTTGTTTTCCCTTAACTGTGGGACCAGGTACTACACTAGGCTCTTTGCATTTATTCTTTCAGCAATAGCCATAAGGCAGGCAGTAGTTTGCAATGGTGTGGATGGCTAGCTAGAATGTATTATCCTAAGTAAAATAAGTCAATCAGAGAAAGACAAATACCATATGATTTCACTAATGTGGAATTTAAGAAACAAAACAGATGAACATATATGGGAAGTGTCAGGGAGAGGGAGAGAAACCTACCACAAGAGACTCTGAACAATAGAGAACAAACTGAAGGTTGGTGGAGGGAGGTGGAAGGGGGGATGCACTTAGATGGCTGGTGAGTATTAAGGAGAACACTTATCGTGATGAGCACTGGGTATTGTATGTAAGTGATGAATCACTGAATTCTACTCGTGAAACCAATATTGCCCTGTATGTTAACTAAATACAATTTAAATTAAAAACAAATAATGGAGGCAGTAGAACACAGTGGTAGAGTGTGGACTCTAGCACCAGTGTTCTAGGATCAAACCCCAACTCATTACGTATACTAGTTAGGTAGTTGGATATCACTTTCCTTGTCTGAAAAAAATGAAAATTAAAGTAATACTTACCCTATAGAACCCATGAAATACTTAGAACAATATCTTGCCCATAATAAATATTTAATAAATGCTATTATTATCATATTATCTCATTTTATTCTTACAATAACCCAACAATAGTTATCTGCCTATTACATTTGAGGAAGACCCCTCATCCAGACAGAATAATTTCAACCCTAGTCCATGGAGTAGTATGAGGTAGCACTGGAGATAAGCCTCTGTCAAGACCATACTGTTGATACTCTACCATGCTGCTTCACACCATAGGCTAGCTCCAGGATTCTCAGGATTTCCAAGTAATCAAGACTCTACTGGAGTTCTCTTTTTCTCTAACCTTTAAACAGGTTTATCAATTCCTTTGATAGACCACTCATTTGGGAGAAATTTTCCCTTATTTTCATGGCAGACTTTGTAAAAGTTTCATTGAACCCCTGGGTACACGCATGGTCCAAAGATGGTCACTTCATCTCAGCTAGACCAATAAAAACATGCCCCAGAATTTTTGAACTTGCAAGAAGTGAAAGTCTCAGATCAATTTCTGTCCAGCCTTTGAAGGTATAAAATGTAAAGTGTAGGTGCTATCATAGTTATATTTCTCAGTATGTTTAAAAAAAATAAAAAAGGCATCTGGAGAGCTAATGCAGCAAAACATGAAAGATAAAAAGAAGAGTTTTGATGGCCTTTGGTGTCATGATTCCTGTTGTTCTTTTTTTTTTCTTTTTTCTGAGAGAGAGAGAGAGAGAGAGAGAGCATGAACAGGGGAGGGTCATAGAGAGAGGGAGACACAGAATCCAAAACAGGCTCCAGGCTCTGAGCTAGCTGTCAGCACAGAGCCCGACACAGGGCTCAAACCCGCCAGCCACAAGATCATGATCTTGATCATGATCATGATCCTGAGCCGAAGTCAGACACTTAACCAACTGAGCCACCCAGGCGTCCCTGATTCCTGTTGTTCCTGAAGCCTGGTTCCTTTTCTGTCATTCACAGAGTTTGAATATTCAACTCTCTCTTGGATACCATGAACCAATTCCTATCAAGTTCAAGTTGAGTTTATAACTTACAACCAAAATATCTTCAGTAAGAGCCAGAGGAGTGTGAGTACGTGTGTGGACATGTGTGTGTTTGTGAACACCTAATATATTGAATACTTACTATACTAAGTGTGTCTTCTGTGCTATGAAATACAATGATGCCTAAAAAGGCAGTCTCAGTTCACTAGGATCCTCCACTCTGGTGGGGAAGGATAGATGCAAAAGAAAGACCATCAATATCATTAAAGCTATGCAGTAGATATTATAACAAAAATATGTTTTTATTACAGAAGGATAGAACAAAAGCACCTAAAAGGGAGATGTCGAGAGGACTTCCCTATCACCATACTTTCATTACATTCCTTATGCTTCTCCAGCTTTTTTTTTTTTTCTCTTCTTGGAGAGCTCTCTTTCCTTCTCCAATCTTCTTATGGTTCTAAGTACACCCATTGCCCCTGGATTGCATAATCCACTCATAATTTGAGCGATCACCTGTTTGGGGGAACATTCTAACTATTTACAACCTATACGCCTCTTCCACTCCGCCTATCTAACTTATGTACATCATCTGCATTTATCTCCATCCCCTAAGTTCCATCCTGAACTTATCACCTTCTTCCAGAACCTATTTCTTTTATGTTCTCTTGCCCACATTGAGGTACCATCTGCCCGTCAGTCATTCAAGCCAGAAAGCAGAGATATCCTTGACTGGTCCATCTTCTTTGCCCTTACCTGATCCCTACTGGCACAGCCTATGGCCAGCCTTCATTATCTCTCACAGGACTACTATAAAGATCTCGCTAACCATCCTCCACACACACACACCAGAGACCCCTGAGTGGAAATTTGATCATGTCACATTTCTTAAACCCCTCCATGGTTTCCCACTGTCCTAGGAATTAGATGCCAAGTTTCTTTGAATGCGGGCCCTCTGTCCCCAGCCCGTTTTTTGCGGGGCTCATCTCCTGTCACTTCATACTTCAACCACAGTGTCATCCCTAGACTGAAAGTCAAGTAGTTTTCCAAATATGTATCAGCTATTGTCATGACTACTTTGGCATATGTCTAATTTCTATGTAGAATATTCTGCTACCCTCCAACTTTTTCTGCCCTCTTATTCACATAGTTGACTAAGGTAGATTCAACCTTCAGGGCTATGGTGGTGGCTCTACTTTGTGGTCCCATAATGCCCTTGTTAGTTCCATTTCTTTGTCCTGGCACTTACCATAGTTTGTTATAATTATTTATCCCACTTATCTGCAAATTTCTAAGGACAATGACAGCATCTTATTCATCTTTGTATCCCTAGGTCCCAGGACAATTACTGGAGCACATAGTAAGTTTTCAATAAATGTTTCATGGCTTAAAGAGTGGATGAATGAGTGAAATAGTGAATGGGTGGATATATTAATATCCCTCCCTTTCTTTGATAGCCCTGCCCAGTCCTAAGACTGTCCTCAGATCTCAATCCCCAGATTGTCATTTGCAGTCCTCTGAAATTGGGTGGGGTGGGAGAGCAGGGCCTATGGTGAATATAGACGAGTTCTCCAGTTGTTCACACACCACATCAACATTCCCTGTATCTCACACCAGCCCCTCCAGCAGTACATTTACTGTAATCTCCTAATACATTTTATTTGTAATTCAATATCTCCTACAACATTCAGATTCTTCCATTCACACTACCATTCATTATAGAATCACATACGGAGCGATAGCAATGTGCTGGGCAATATGGCAGCCTTGGAGACACAAATATGTGTATTTTAGCATTCATGCTTTTGAGATTACATTTAGAGAGAATAACCAGGTCCGACAAAGATGGAAAATGCACAGTCAGAGGCTAGGAGTGGTTGCTTTCTGCCTTTGGGCAAAAGAGCCTTTTCCTCCTCTCTTCCTTAGATTTCCCTCAGTCCCTTCATTCACCTAAACAAGTCTTTGGTTGAAGTCACACTCACAGCATTCTCCACACTATCCCCCCCTCCACCCTGCCCGGCCCTACATACAGGTACAGGTATCACATTTGCTTCGTCTGGTTCCCCAGGCTGCTCATATGGAATAACCTCTACAATGCAGTGTGATGGTGATTCTAGAACTGACCAGAGGCTATATTGGGGTAAATAGTGAGAGGTCAGTGGTAATGGTAAGAGGGTCTCAGGGAAGCTGAAGACAGGAAAATTGAACTATAGTTTTCCAACAGAGAGCAACTTCCATCTCTGTCATCTTTTCCTTGGACCAACCACCAAGCAGAGGAAGAAAAGTTTAGTGATGCCATGTAGCTATTAGGGACTGAAGTCTATCTGTAAAGAGATCTTTGGAGTTATTACACATATGTGACACAAGGTGACAGAAAACACAGTGCTTCCCAAAGATTCCTATAAGAACATAAAATGGATAGATGCAAGGATGGATATGTGAATAGATGTATGGATGGATGGGTGGGTGGGTGGGTGGNTTGATTTATATCTTCCTCCTTTCAAAAATAGTGTGAGTCATTTTTTTAAACATATACTACCATAATGTTATTTGCATATATATCACAAATGTCTCCATATTGTGGCAAATGTTGAAAATGAGCCATTAATCTTTCAATGGAATTGTGCATTTGTTTCTAATCTTACTGATCTTTTTACAATAATCTCTTCCTTCAGATATATTTTAACACAATTTAGTTTCAGAAATTTGAATATTAAAATAGAAGTGCCTTTATTTTGGCATAACAGGAAATCAGACAGCATTTTAACTTTTTTAATGTTTATTTATTTTTGAGAGAGCGAAAGACAGAGCATGAGTGGGGGAGTGGCCGAGAGAGAGGGAGACACAGAATCCGAATCAGGCTCCAGGCTCCAAACTGTCAGCATAGAGCCTGATGCAGGGCTTGAACCCACGAGTCTAGCTGTGAGATCATGACCTGAGCTGAAATTGGACGCTTAACCCACTGAGCCACCCAGGCACCCACAGACAACATTTTGAAACTTCCTTTGAATCATATGAAATGAGGACCGAAGTGCCTGCCTGGGGACATGGCAAGTGTCCAATAGGTGTAACATTGTTCCCTTCAGTCCCTTTAAATAACTAAGTCATGATCTTGCTGATGTCAATGAGACTTAAGTAGTAATTAGGAACTAAATACAAAATGTCCTCACTCTTCCTCATGACGGCTTAAACATCCAGATGTACATTTCCTCTCCTTGTAATGGATTTTCTCAAGCCAGATTTTCTTGGGTCCAAATTATGATTCTACTGTTTTGTAGTTGTGAGACCCTGGTCAAGTTACTTAACATCTCGGGGGGTCAGTTTCTTTGTCTGCAAAGTGGGGACAATAAAGGAGCTGTTATGATAATTCAATAACAGTAAGACATTTGAGGGCTTGGAGCATTGCCCTGTACATACTCTGATTATAGCAGCATGATTTTTCAGGTTACAAGCTAGAGCAAAATGGGCTGCTTCATCAGAAAAGCACCTGGAATTTTGAAATGTACCAACCACAACTCATAGACTCAAAACCATCCATAGATACCACAGAAACAGAAATAAAGCAAGGTTTGAGCTACATAAACTTCTTTCACAGACTTCATGGGATTAATTGGCTTTATGACTCTAAAATGAGCAATTAGCGTTTTAGGAATATCTGAAAATATGCCTAATGCAGGTATAAAATAACATTTCCCACATTCTGTATGATGGTTTATGGTTGTAGAATTGAATTTCAGCCAAATAATGTCAACTGAAAAGTAATTTAGGAGCAATCCAGAATATGTAATAGAGAAATACTACATGCAACTAGAAAGTAAATTATGTTTCTCCAAGAATGAGAGAGAACTCCACCATCTGGATTTTTTAAATTACAAAGAGCTGTTATAGGCTATTTGCAATAATACATAAAATAAACCACAGTTAATCTCTTCTTGGAATTACCACAAAAATATACTAGAATATTTTATGATAGCAAGAAAGCAAAGACAAAGACAATAAAAACATGAAAGTACTTGGAAGAGAAAGCAATGAAATACATCACTTCGACATTTGTAACATGCATATCTAGGATTTACATTCATAATTCTTTTTTAATTTTTTAATGTTTATTTATTTTTGAAAGAGAGAGAGAGAGTGAGCAGGGGAGGGGGTGAGAGAGAGGGAGGGAGACACAGAATCTGAAGCAAGATCCAGGCTCTGAACTGTTGGCACAGAGCCCGATGCAGAGCTCCAACGCACAAATCGTGAGATTGTGACTTGAGCCGAAGTCAGACGCTGTACCGACTGAGCCACCCAGGCGCCCCTACATCATAATTCTAATAAGCATGAGACCTCATTGATTTTCTAACCATGAAGGTGTCCCAGCAGAGGGTGATATCTCTTGAAAAGAGCAGAAGAGATGTTCTGTATAGGCACCGCCCTGCGGTTAGCATGCCCCAAGGAACGATTTCAGCCAAGAGTCTGGTCTTTTGGGTCATAGTTTGAGACACATAGAGTATGTCAGAGCCCATCATTATGGAAGATAAATAGGACAAGGAACCATTTTATTTTTACCTGAATTCCTTGATTTTCATGTTAGCAGGCTCTAATAGCACAAGCCTCAAAGAGACCAGGAGAAAATCGGTCAAAATAGCAATGAGAAGGGAGAAAAAAAAACAACCTGAAAACATCAACAACCAACAACGAAAGGCTTTTTCTTTTGGCATTGTTACCTTGGATCCCCATTGCTGTATATTTTAACTTTTATTCTGTTTATCAGTTTCCATCTAAAAAATAATGCCTGAGCCAAATTTCATCCTATGTAACTCTATGAGGATTCTCTTTGCTTTCTTGGAGTCTAATTCTCCCATGGCGTTGCAATGAGATGTAAATCTGACCCTAAGGGAATATTATTTCAGTGAGAGGAGAAACTGCCTTTTATGGCAGCATGGTATCATTTAAGTGGGTTTTTAAAATGTAATCTTTAAGAGAGATATAAAATTTATAAGTGGTAATGATATCATTTTAATCATTTGAAGATAACAGACCAGCACAAAATGAGGGTGTTTTCTTCTTAAGTGGGCTTAATGAAATGCAGAGTTTGAGAGGCTCCAGTTTAGAGATACTTCTTCAAATAACCATTTTTCCTGCTGAGTCACTGTGGTTTTCATGGAATTGGTTTCTGAAGGTTGGAATTTACATGGTTTAACATTTTTCTTGTCCCTCTGACCCTAACTCCAACCCATTTTTGGTTCACTTGCTCTCCTGAGTCACGAGCCTGAGGACATCCCGGCATGACCAACCTGCAGGATTATTTATTTGGCTCTGTCTCTACAGCTTGACCATGTAAAACTCTTCCTCAAAACAGCACTGGGATCTAAGGCAGTCCATACTACAGAGATCTGAATCCAGTCCCAAACCAAACTATCCATCTCAGTGCCCACATACATTTTGTACGAATCATTTATTTCCTTACAATTATAAAGATCTAGCGCCAATCAGTTCTGCTACTGAAATACTGGTATGTCAAATAGTAGTGGCTTGTAAACTAGTAAAGGTTTAGTTTTTTTCTAAAAAGAACTGGTCAGTTTTGAGGCACCTGGGTAGTGCATCCACCCAGTTAAGCATCCAACTTTGTCTCAGATCATGATCTCATGGTTTGTGGGTTTGAGCTCTGTGCTGGGCTCTGTGTTGATGGTGCAGAGCCTGGACCTTCCTTCACATTCTGTGACTCTCTCTCTCTGTCCCTCCCCTACTTGTGCGTTTGCTCTCTTTCTCAAAAATAAATAAACATTATATATACATATATGTGTGTGTGTATATATATAAGAACTGGTCAGTTTTTATCAGTAATGCTTGTCATTAGCAGAAATCTATGATTTTATTTTTCAGAAGAACCAGAGAATGACTTTTTAGAATATGGGTTTTCTGATTAAATTAAAATTGAAAGAGGAAAAAAAGAAGAAGGAAAGGACTAACTAGGCCAGCCATGCTGTTTCTGCATAGGGAAAGGCTCTCTTCCCTTTAATATACACATAACTTTCCTCTCTTACAGTCTAGGGAATAGTATTGTCCAACAGAAATTTCTGTGGTGATGAAATGATTTATCTGTGCTGTCCAATACAATAGTCACCAGTCATATTTGGCTACTGAGCACCTGAAATGTGACTAATGCAACTGAGGAAATACATTATGAACTTTATCTAATCAATTGAAATTGAAATTTAAGGAGCTGTACCTGACACTGTTTGGGATGGTACAGTTCCAGAATCTTGAGTTGTGTAACTTTGAGTTAATTTCATTCTACCCATTAGAGTAGTTAGAGGTTTGGATTTCTTTATGTCGTTTTCAAATTTGCTCGCAAATCATAAAGCACAAAAATTCTAAATTATCTTCTTTTTATATATCCTTTGAAAGAATTTTCTTTATCGGTCTCTTTAGAAACTTCCCCTGTTGCTGAAATTTTACTCACCTTTGATTTATTTAGGACATTTATTACTTATTAAGTGCAGATAGGAAAAGGCTAGCTTGATCTTTGCTCTGGGAAAACCAGCTCCTAAGTATGGTTCTGGTCTCCTTAGCACAAAATTACTAAAAGATCCACTCTGATTTGTACTGGCTTTCTAACTACTTCTTGATTTTTAATTGTTCTTTTTTTGTGCTAACAGTGCCCTCACGGTCCATGCTGTAGGACCTGGTCAGAATAAATTTCTCCCAGCATTTCTAGTAACTGATTTCTTTTGGAAGAAACCCCAAACATAATAACATTATACCAAATTATACACAATGTTAGGTTACAGTAAAACACCTATGTATTCTGTAAGTTTTTCCAAATGGTTTGTAATTTATTACATACAATGCAACTTCATTTTGCAGAATTACAATACAGGTGCTTATGACCTACTTTGTGAAATTCTATATAGATGGATTTGGAGGTAATTTGGTGTGTGCCTTATGAAGGGACCTGCTTTTAGTCATTCAAATTTTTCAGTTTGAGAAAATTTTATAGAGCTCAATCATGTAAAAATCTATAATATGGGAGTTTACATGTTAATATTTCCTACAAATGTCATTTGTTACTGGTTACTGGTGTGCTGCTTAAAATAGCATGCATCATTTAAGATTTATACTACCCATAATAACAGCATACTTTCAAAGAATTAGCTGAAATTTTTAGGTAATTTTAAAAATAAGAAGTTTTCCTTAAGACAACACACACGCCTGTGGTAATATTAAAATTTATGTGTGGGTGAAAATAAATACTGGAATGAAAAGAAGTAATCCTTGAAAATACCTCTAATGGCATTTGAACAATAGGCCAGTATTAACAACGTAGAATTATTCTTGCCAGACTAAAAATTTAAGTTTGATAAAGTAATTTGTAAAATAATAAGGAATAAAGTAATAAATATCTATCTGCTAATGTAAAGTTATATATTGAAAAAATAGAAGACAAAAAGTCTCTATTTTTTTTTTTTAATGTTTTATTTATTTCTGAGAGAAAGAGAGACAGACAGACAGAATCNATTATATATTGAAAAAAATAGAAGACAAAAAGTCTCTATTTTTTTTTTTAATGTTTTATTTATTTCTGAGAGAAAGAGAGACAGNAGGCGCCCCAAAGAGTCTCTATTCTTAAGCTTTTTTCAACCGTAGCTGAAATACAGTAAGAACTGTAATGAGGGAAACATAAGTGATATTAAATAATGACAATCTAAGCAATTTATAAATCACAAAGGATGGCCAAAAAAATGATAGCCATGCATATAAATCCTCTTGATACATTACTAGGATTCAGATGTAAGAGTTCCAGCCTTGACATTAACTGTTGAATTGCTGTCTCAGTGCTTAGATGTTTCTGAAGAGGTAAGACATGAGATGGGAAGTGGTTTTCAGACACTGGACATGGGATCATGAAGGTCTTTTGACTAGAGCTGGCTTGAGGGCTTGACTCTGTGACCCACTCTTTCTCCCTTGAGCTAACAAAAATTTTGCTTGAAAAGAACCATTGGTGGCTAGGAAAAAATAGAGGAATTCACAAATTCTCTAACAAGATGTTAGAACCACCTAGATATTTTTATGAGACTGATATATAGCCATACTTAATAGCAAAACGAGGTATTCAGGAACCACTAGAAAGGGCATGCAATTTTATTTTTTTTATTTTTTTTTAATATTTTTATTTATTTCTAGGAGAGAGAGACACACACACAGCGTGAGCAGGGGAGGGTCAGAGAGAGAGGGAGACACAGACTCTGAAACAGGCTCCAGGCTCCGAGCTGGCAGTCAGCACAGAGCCCGACGCAGGGCTCGAACCCACGAACCGCGAGATCATGACCTAAGTGAAAGTCGGACGCTTAACCGACTAAGCCACCCAGGCGCCCCAGAGCATGCAATTTTAAAGGATGATAGCTCAAATGGGAGGTAGTAGCTATTTAGGAAAATAAATTAGACATATTTAAGACAGTTAGGACGGTGATGATTCTCAAGAAATGGAGGTGAGAAATTTTGTTTAAATGCAATGTTTTTACTTTTAACTTTAAATCTGTTAAATTAGGGTGAAGTATGAAAGGCAGTTTAGAAATAGAGCCAATTTCAGAAGAGGAAACATGATACGTAAATGAATTATAGTGGATGAGAAAATTCAAGAAATCATGAGCAAATCCAGGGGTGCTGAGAAACCAGTTTAACTTCCTCGAGCTTTCCATTCATGAAGTATCCTCACTCCAAAAGGAGAAGCTGAGTGATGGACTTTTAAGTACGTGGTTTCCCCACTATCCAAAGGAAGAGCGTTCCTATGAAAGCTCTCATAAGCTGAAGTGGCATATAGCGAAGAAGTAATTATCATCAATTTATACGGAAACATTTTTGAGCGTTCCTAGACCTCAGAAATAACTTCCTTAGGCTTTTCTGATACTTTCAGACACCTTTTGCTAATGGATGCACAGAGCAAACTGAAATAAAGCATAGATGGCGCGCCTGGGTGGCTCAGTCGGTTGGGCGTCCAACTTCAGCTCAGGTCATGATCTCACGGTTCGTGGGTTCGAGCCCCGCGTCGGGCTCTGTGCTGACAGCTAGCTCAGAGCCTGGATCCTGTTTCAGATTCTCTTTCTCTCTCTCTCTCTGACCCTCCCCTGCTCATGCTGTCTCTCAGAAATAAATAAAACATTTAAAATTTTTTAAAAAATAAAGAAAGCAAGCACAGATGTTCACAGACACAGTTCAAAGCTATGGCAGCTCCATGCTGAGATGCTGAGGGTGGTTCAGGGGAAGGAGCTTGGCGAGGTCACTCTCACTGCACAGGCGGTGCACTCTCTATAACGGCTTACTGCAAAGCAAACATTGAAGAAACACTATTTTTGCTCTTTGCCTTTTTTTCTAAAGGTGAGGATCCTCTTTGCATTTCTTTTGCTTAGCAAAAACGGGGACTGATGTCCGTCTTTTATAAAAGGAAAGTGGCATAACACGAACTTTTAAAAAGCAGAGGGTACCTGTACCCTATGCAACATTCTGGTCACGAGCCTAGAGTCTAACTCACATGTCTTTAGAGTTTATCCATGACAAGGGAAGCAAAACATCCTCCCAGAGAGGAAGATTTATCAGTGATTTCTAACAAAATTCAGAGCAATTAACACCTGAACTATCCTAGTAAGGATGTTGTATTTGCGGCCTTAAGCCTCATGTCGTAAGCTTGTAATGGCCTTTTTGTGAAAAGCATTAAAAATCTGATCTATGATTATTGAATTATAGAATCTTAGGGTTAGAAGTCATTTTCGATGTTGCTAATTCATCCCAATCCTTTCTGCAATATCCCTGCTGAAGGCCCATCCAGCTTCTTAATAAACACTAACAGCATCAGAGAACTTAGCAGATGGTTCTCATTTTCAGAGTTTTACTTTAAAAAGCTCTTTCTTGTGCAGTTCCTAAGTGCATCTATCTGTAACTACTCTCCTCTAGTACTAAGTATACTTTCCCCTAGACACTCACAGTGGGTTTAGAGCTCCTCCGCAGGAAACACAGGCCACAATCCTTCTTAGTTGTTTCCATCATTGCTCACTTACCATGATTTACGGTATTCATCCTCTTTTCTGGATCTCTCCAGTTAGCCAATGTTCCTGTTGGACTAGGGCACCAAGGAACCAGAGAAATATCCCAGGTGTTATCTGATCTGAGCAGAAAAGAGCAGGACTTAGCCTTCCCCCGAGCAAAGCACTGTGCTTACTCTTAAGATTCGGTCAAGTTCAGGGGCGCCTGGGTGGCTTAGTCAGTTAAGCGTCCGACTTTCGCTTAGGTCATGATCTCGCGGTTCGTGGGTTCGGGCCCCGCGTCGGGCTCTGTGCTGACTGCCAGCTCAGAGCCTGGAGCCTGTTTCAGTCTGTGACTCCCTCTCTCTCTGACCCTCCCCTGCTCGCGCTGTCTCTCTCTCTCCTAGAAATAAATAAAACATTAAAAAAAAATTAAAAAAAAAAGATTCGGTCAAGTTCTTTGACAGCTACATCACACTGCCAACTCATATTGATTGTGTGATCGGCTGTATGCTATTAGCTGCAAGTGTTTTATAGAAAAAGAAGCTCCCTTCTATTCCTAGTTTGCTGAGAACATTTATCATAAATGAATATAACTTTTATTAAATACTTTTTCTGCATCTTTTGAAATAGCCATAAAGTTTTTCTCCTTTATTTCTTTAAAGGAATGTGGCAAACCTTCACTGACACATTTTACAAATGTTGACCCAACATTGTATTCCTGGAACCAATCCAATTTGGTCACACTGTTGTCTAATTTATGTCTTGCTGGATTCTGCTTGCACATGTTTTATGTAGAATATTTTGACCTATTCTCATAAATAACATCAGCCTATATTACCCCTCTCTTACAGTATCTTCATCAGGTTTAAATATTTAGGTTATGCTGGCCTCATAAAAAGGAAGTAAGAATGCGTCCTCTTTTTCAGTTCTCTGGAAAAGTTTGTGTCTCTATTCTTCCTTAAATAGTAGAGTTTGAACTGATCCATCCAGTCCCAGAGGGTTGTTTAGTTTGGTTTGATTTGGTTATTGTTGAAGCTTCAGAATTACAGAGTTAATCTTTTTAATAGCTATGGATCTTTTAGATTCTTTTTTCGTTATAGCTATTTCATTAATGTCTGGTCTTATTTTATCACTTCCTTCTTTTTGGAGTGAGTTGGAGTTCTTTAACTATGTGAGATAATGTTAACCCACTTATTCTCAACCTTTGGTTTTTATCATATATATGAAAATAGTATATGTTTCATTTAATCCAGCATGATCACTGCCTTTTAATTGCATAATTTACTATGCTTAATTTTTAGTTACTAATGCAATTTTTAATGTAATGTAATTTTAATGCAATGTAAATCTACCATGTTATTATGTCTTTCTATTTGTTTTCGCTTGGTCTTTATTACTTTTTAACTCCATTCTTGCCTTTTTTTAGATTAATTTTTCTCATATAATCTTTATTGATCTGGAAATTGCATGGGTGTTTTTTTGGATATTTTATTAGTTCCTATCCTAGAAATTATAATATGTACCTCTGACTCATCAAAATCTGAATTTAAATTTCTGCTTCCAGCCAAAATTGAGCATCAAGGACTTAGTTTATTCTCTTACCTGAAATAACTGAAAAACCAGGCAAATATATATATATATATGCAAAAAAAAACCCTCTAAAGATATAAGTAACCTAAGGACAGTGATCCCTGACAGGCAAGAAATCAGTGAGGTGAGCCTTGCAATTATCTCAACTTACAGCCTAGAAAAAGGCAGTACAGGCTGTGGTACAAAGAGAGAGATGCAAAGGAAAGCTAGGTGATATTTCTTTTTTTTTTTTTAATTTTTTTAATGTTTATTTTTTGAGAGAGAGAGACAGGATGTGAGCAGGGGAGGGGCAGAGAAAGAGGGAGACACAGAATCCAAAGCAGGTTCCAGGTTCCATGCTATTAGCACAGAGCCTGATGTGGGGCTTGAACTCATGAACCACGAGATCACGACCTGAGCTGAAGTCAGACGCTCAACTGACTGAGCCACCCAGGTGCCCCGCTAGGTGATATTTCTAAGTGAAGAGGTAGATCTGTTTGAGTGGAGGAAAGTAAAAGTTTCCAGGGTCTGTAAGGCTGAGTATGAAGGAGGAGAGAGTTGCACAGAGAAGGAAGTCTGGATATACGCAGAAGGTTTGTCTCCAGTACGTAGCTGAGTGCCCATCAATATATGTCTTAGGAAACTACCCAAGGCTGGGGAAAAAAAACTACTCAAAATGTCAGAGGGGAGAGTGTCCCCAGATCACTGGGAACAGGAATAGTGCCTGCTCCTATATTAACTCTATTTTCTTACTTCTGAGATTCTCGATGCGCTGGTATCTGAGGTTTCCTTGACTGAGGAGAGACTACCCCTCCTAAGGCTAGCTAAGTCCTAGAAATACCAGATGGTTCTCCTACAAGCATACCTTTTATATGCAAACCAGCTAGGAGAACCCAAACCCTCAACTATTGCTTTTAGAGAATACTTGCGAAGACACTATTTCTCTGCCCTAATTACCCCAGGGCCAGGTACCAGACATCTAGGGAATACCCCTATAGCCCAGAGCCCACTGTAATTATTCAAACTATTCAATCCTGAGCCTGTTCAGCAGCTTGTCTTGCCACACTTTTCTCTCCCATGAAAACCACAATAAAGACTTTTGCCCATGCTTCCCCACACTGTTTTTGCCTCCTGACTGACCTGGTGCTTTCCTATATGGCTTACCATGATGTGCCGTACTTCCTGTTTCTAGGAAACTGTCAGTAAGAACAATCTTCCTCCGTGACAATCATTTCCATGCCTAAGTGTCTTACCATATCGGATTAAAACAAATCCTAAAAGCCACAGTGCAAAATCTCAAATTTATGAGTCATTTGATTACGAAAAAGAGTCTTAGTATTGAGGACAAATGACCATATGCTAGATGCTTCTCCTGTCCCATGTACCAAAGTATAAAAAGACCACAAAAATCCGACTGATTCCAAAGAACACATTCCAGAATAAAGCTGAAAAAATTTATAGATATACAAAAATATCGAACACCCCAAAAGGTAAAATACTGTGATTAGCATCCAATAAAAAGTCACGAGGCATGAAGAGAAACAGAAAAATATAATCCATAGTAAGGAGAAAAAGCAATCAATTGAAACTCGCTCGGATAGGACACAAATGATAGAATTAATAGAAAAGTGCATTAAAATAGTTATTATCTTAGAGGAAAGATTGAACATGTTAAAAAGGGGAAAATCTAAAAAAAAAAACAAACTGCAAATGACATTTCTTTAAATAAAAATCACAATGATCAAGGGACACCTGGGTGGCTCATTTGGTTAAGTGTCTGACTTCAGCTCAGGTCATGCCCTACTGATGGGAATATAAAATGGTACAACTTTAGAAATTCATTTGTCAAGTGTTTTTTCCCCCCAGCTAAACATGTATGTACCATATTACTCATCCACTGTATTTCTAGATATTTACTGACGATAAATGAAAGTACGTATATACTTTATACTTAAAGTACATACTTTACACTTTATACTGTGCTACTACTAAGATGAATTAACAAATGTTCATAACAGCTTTATATGATATAGCCAAGAACTGGAAATTAGCCATATATTTATCAATGGGTGAATGAATAAATTATCCTATATTCATGCAATGGAATATGATTCATCCATAGAAAGAATGAATTACTGTTTCCTGCAACAACAACCATAAATCTTAAAGTAATTATGCTGAGTTAAAGAAGCCAGAAAGGGGGGGGGGGGGGGTATATTTTATGATTTCATTTATATCCATGGCGATAGCAAGCACATCAGTAGTTGCCTGGGAATGGGGTGGGAGGGGAAGGGAGTACAAAGAAGAACAAGGAAACTGTTGAGGTGCAAGTGCATGTTTCATGGGGATATATACATGTCAAATCTTACAAAATTTGTCAGCTTATCATATATCAGTTATACTTCAATAAAACCATTTTCAAAAAAGAGTTCTAAAGGTATTGCATGGACAAGAAGGAAACAATAAATTTTTACATTAAAAAACATATCATGTTAATTGATACTCTTACCCCTATTCTAGACAAAGCAAGAATTTGATTTATTGCCCTCCCTATTTAGGTAACTATTATGTGTTTTAATTCTCTATATAATTTTATCCTCATAGTACATTATTTTTGTTTTATACAGTCACTATTGGTTTACATTTACCTACATTTTATCATCTCTGTTCATCTTCTTCTCTTCTTGCATCTCTTATCTTCTGGCTGGAAAGCTTTTACTCCTGCCTGAAAAAAAATCTTATTTATTTTAATGCAGACCCTCTGGTGGCAAATGCTCTCATTTTTTGCTTGGAAATATTTTGTATCACCTACATTCCTAAAGTAATTGTTACTGGATAAAGAATTCTAGGTTGGCAGGAGGATCGTTCATATGTCGTTGATATTGTTCTCCAGTCTTCTAGCTTTGTTGCTATTGAGAAGTTACTATCTATCTAATGTTGTTCTTTTTTTTTTTTAATGTTTATTTATTTTGAGAAAGAGAAAGGGAGAGAAAAAGCAGGGGAAGGGCAGAGAGAGAGGGAGAGAGGATTCCAACCAGGCTCTGAGCTGTCAGTGCAGAGCCCAATGTGGAGCTCGATCTCAAACTCTGAGATCTTGCCCTGAGCCAATATAAAGAGTTGGGTGCTCAACTGACCGAGCCAGCCAGGCTCCCCTAATGTTGCTTTTGAGAGTAATCTGCCCCCTACCACCACCACCTCTGCTATTTTTAAGATTTTTCTCTTTGTCTTTGGTTTTTGGCAGTTTCTCTATGACGTATCAAGGCATAGATTTCTTTTTATTTTCTATGACTTTAGATTTGTTAAAATTAAAATTCTGTGGATTGGTAGTTTTCATCACCTTGAGAAATTTTATTTTATTTTTATTTTTTTAATATTTTTATTTATTTCTAGGAGAGAGAGAGAGACAGCGTGAGCAGGGGAGGGTCAGAGAGAGAGGGAGTCACAGACTGAAACAGACTCCAGGCTCTGAGCTGGCAGTCAGCACAGAGCCCGACGCGGGGCTCGAACCCACGAACCGCGAGATCATGACCTAAGCGAAAGTCGGACGCTTAACCGACTAAGCCACCCAGGCGCCCCTCATCACCTTGAGAAATTTTAAATCCACAATCATTTTAAATACTATACTCTCTACATTCTTTATCTCCTCTACTTCTAGCTTCCCAACAGAATATGTATGAGCAATTCCCTGAATTCTCTTTCACTGTCTTTCATGTATTTGTCATCTTTTTGTTATTCCATGCTTTATTATGTACAGTTTCTTCTTAGTCATCATCAAGTTTACTGTTTCTCTCTATGCTAAGAGTATTTTGCTCGTAAACACAACTATTGTGTTATCATTTTTAGTTACTACAGTTTGCAGTTCAGAAACTTCAGTTCATTTCACATATGCAATATCGTGCTTTCATTTAAAACTTTTTGCTGAGTTTACATTGAGCTTTCATTTCTTTAAACATAGCAACTGTGGCTGTTTTATGGTCTGTGTCTGCTATCTCCACTATGTGGAGCATCTAGAGATCTCCATCTATTTTCTGTTTGTGCTCGTTCGTGTTCCTATTGTCTTAACTCCTCATATGCCTTGTTATATTTGATATTTTGGTCGACATTATATTTGAAAAATAATTTTTTAAATTTATTTTTGAGAGAGAGAGAGAGGGCATAGGAGGGGCAGAGAGAGACAGCGAGAGAGAGACAGAGAGAGAGAATACCAAGCAGGTTCTGCTCTGTCAGCACAGAACCCAATGAGAGGCTTGAACTCACAAACTGTGAGATCATGACTTGAACTGAAATCAAGAGTCAGATGCTTACCCAACTAAGCCACCCAGGCGCCATTAAAAATAATTTTTGAACACATTCTGAGACCTATGCTGATATTACTTTCCTCCAGAGACAGCTACCATCTTCTGCCAATATTTTATTTTTTAGTGTTCAAAATTACTGAAAAATTTAAAGAGTTTTACACTGGGCATTTCTATATTCATCACCTAAACTCTACCTTTCACATTTTACCGTACTTTCCTTATCATATATTTATTCATCTATCCATGTAAAAGGTTTTTGGATTTTGGTCTTCACCTCTGTCAAATATATGAGAAAAATGACAATCTGGGATAATTTTAATTTAATTTCAGGGCTCAAGAATTTTCTGAACTAAGGAGATGAGTTGAGTGTATCAGTCGCAGAAACTGTTTTACTTTTCTTTCCTTTCTGTTTTAGCATGCTTCCCTTCATGGTACTAACTCAAAGCACCTCGTGTTTTATCAACACTCTCCTTTAGAAGACTCTAGACTAAAATTTTGGCTCCCCTATTTGCTGAAACTACTAGATGTACTGATTACTCTCTCAGCCGCATTTTCATAGTTTACAAACACTCCCAGAGCAAAAATATCCCCAATTTATAGATTCCCTTCTCTGGATTTATATCTCCTCCTCTTTATTATCCCTATAGTCACTTAATACTTTTTTAGGTCTTTAATGATTTTAGAAGTTTTTATAAATATTTCATCCAGATGCTTACATTTTCTTAGTGTAAGAAAATAAATGACCTAGACTACCATTAGCAGAAGCACACATCTCTCATTCTTTCATGAACCCATTCAAATCATAATTTCATCCCTATCACTTCATTAAAATAGCCCTTCTCAAGGTCACCAGTGACTCCCAAGTTCGTGATTCCAATGGGTGATTCCCAGTTTTCACCTCAACATTTCAATAGCACCCACTATTAATGGTCAAAACTTGCTTTATTTACTTCATTTCTGAGACTCCCTCTCCTGGATTTTCTCCCGTCTCAACTAGCTGTTCCTTCTCTAGGCTCATTTGCTGGATCCTGAGTATTCATGTGGCCAGAGCTAAATCTCTGCAAAGTTTTCCCTTCTTTATGTCTACTTCCTAGGTGCTCGTCTCCTGGCTTAAATAACATATACATCTATCCTGACTGTCAAAGTTGATTCATCAAATCCTAAATCTAAATACCATAGATAATTTTTGTCAATTCTCCAAGTACTCTATTTTGACTAGTTGAATTTCAGAGAGTATTGTGTATGTATTCGACATAACATTACGTACTCAAAGGCTCTTACAGTTTAATGAAGTTTTTATCCCTCATAAAAATGAGAAGTCATTCTTAGAGAAAGGAAATGGCAGTAATTTACCTACTGTCACAAAGCATTCCGGTAGGTGAAAACAGAATAAAAACAACGGGTTCTGATTTTTTCACCCATTTGTTCTACATCAAATTGCCCCTTCAATATTTTTACTAGAACATCAAAGAGACTTACTGACATTAACATGTCCTAAACTGAATTCTTAATCCCAGCCTGTTCAAGCTTCTCCTTCTCAGTGTTACACATATTTAATAAATGCCATTATCGTTTGCTCAGATTTTCAGATCAAAAACCCATGTATCATTATAGAAGCTATAGCTCTGAAAGTTATGGCTTTCACCAGCTTTGGAAAATTTTTACTTCCCTATTTACAATATGGCATTGGCTCTATTTTCTTTTCCTTCCTTTTGGGACTCCAAAACCAATATGCCAAACCTTTCCACCAGGCTTCACATATCTCTTACATTTTCCATACTTTTGCCTCTTTATGCTTCATTTCTTTTGACTTATCTTTCAGTTCATTAATCCTCTTTTGGCTGTGTCTAATGTACTGTTAAATCCAACTACTACGTCCTTAATTTTAATTATTTTATTTTTCAGCCTTAGAATTTCTATTTAAAACTTTATTATATTTGGTTATCTACTGAACTTCACCATGGAGTCCTCTATTTTTTGCACATATTAATGACAGCGGTTTTGTAAAGTTCATGTCAGATACCCAGATAACTGTTATTGCCATTGGTTATCTTTTTAATCTATAATTTTCCTAGTTTTAAGTTAAATAATTTAAACTCAGTCTTTTTTTTTATATGCTTGCTTATTTTTTATTGCAAATCAGAAATTCAAGGGGCGCCTGGGTGGTTCAGTGGTTGGTTAAGCATCCAACTTCAGCTCAGGTCATAATCTCACAGCTGGGAGTTCAAGCCAGGCATCAGGCTCTGTGCTGATACCTCAGAGCATGAGACTGCTTCAGATTCTGTCTCTGTCTCCCTCTGCCCCTCACCCCCCCTCCAAATATAAACAGGCATGAAAAATTTTTTTAAAAGGATATCAGAAATTTGAGATTCTGTATGATGTTATTTTCCTCCAGAGAATGTACCTTTGCATTTAGCAGGAAATAGGAGAAAATCTTAAAGAAATGAGGCTTTAAGCTGACTGTGATTTGATTTTCAGTCTTAGGAAGTCTGACCCATTTGTAGTTCACATTTACTTATAGGGTATATATAAGTTGTCTCAACAGAACATTTGAGATGTTTTCTGGGGCCCCTCCATCTTGATGAGCCTTGAACTCCAATTTTGGTCTCACTAGCTTCATGGGCATGCTGAGCGTTCTACTTGGCTTGTCAGCCTCTGTGCCACCCCATGCGGATTTGTAACCATCACAAGGTGGAAAGCAGCACTGAATGTTGGGCTCACTTTCTGTACTCTTTCTTGGGGAGAAGAGTAGTTCCTGGACCCTCCCTTTTGGGCTGGTGGTCGTTCTATGATGCCTGTATACCTATGTGCTTAGCAGTTTATTCAGCTTCCCTAGTTCATGATGCATGGCCTGTAAAGTTCTAATCCACCATAGCCTGAGCATAACCCACAGGAATCAATCTTGATGTTTTTCTTTCTCTTACATCATATCCATGTTCGATCCATAATTAAGTGTTATGGGTCCTACTGTCCAAATATACCCTGAATGTCACCCAATTATCACTATCCATTCCAAGTCAGCATCACCTTCCACATCTATAACTGCAGTAGCCTCCTAAATAGTAGGAGATTTAGCTTTAGGTGAAAAGTCAGACTTTATTTAGAAACAGAGAAGGTATATATAATGGATATGGATAAAGATACTTTCATATTTTTGGTGTTGATTAAAAATGTGAGAAGGTTCGTCTTCAGTCCTCTTTATTTTCTCTGTAATTTAGGAGGTGAGATAATCTATGGGGGAAAGGGAAGAGGTAGAGGTAAAGGGTTTAAGAAGAGTAAGAAAGTGGTTTGATTTGATTTAATGATTGAGCTCATTTAATGCAGCATTGTTGAGACCCCATTGGGTCATGAATGTAGTAGAACCAAGCTACCATGTTATATGACCCAGAGGAAGAAAGTGGTTGGGCTCACCAAACTTAATGATTTGTGAGTAAATAGAGAAACTTTAGGTTATTGGAAAGATTGTTTTTTACTACTGGAACAATGGCCTGCAAGCTCTAATTCCAACATGACTGAAATAAAAACAGCAAAGGCTAATATATTTATACAAAGTAAAATGTCAGTGATCTAGAGGTTCAAAGGAAATAAAAGAGCCTTAAAGCATGAAGTACATGAACAGATAAACCAAAATCAGTAGGGTTGTGGTCAGATCTGGGCTCAAAAACTAGTGATATTAGAGGTGGAGAAATTGCAAATGGTGACAGAGTTTGAGATGAGGTGACTCTCACATAGGTGACTCAAGTAAAGTGGAGAGTGGGGTGAGGAAGAGGGAAAAAGTGAAAGTTCTTGGTGATGGCAGTCGACCTGTGGGCACCGAAGTAACTAAAGGTGATGACAGCATTTTTGCTGGAAAGAAGGGCCATCAGGCTGAGTGAGAGGTTAGAAGAATGGCTTAGTTGAACAACATGGGCTTCTAACAGGAAGTTAATAATAACCTGAGAAGAGCAGTGGGGAGAAAGACCACTCTTCAGTAGTGTGAGGCTTTAGAAAATAGACAACTACTCATCATGTTTCATGAAAGCAGCTTCTTTTGTTTCCCAAGTCAGAAAGCTGAGTCAAGGACAAAAACATCTAGGACATTTGGGAAGTGACAGTACAGTGGAGGAGGGAGGGTCAAGTGTATATAACAGCTACCAAGTTGTCTTCCAACCTTGAGACCTTAGGATAATAAGGCATCATGAAGCATTTGTATCATCGGAACATGATGCTTCTTAAATAAGTTATAACAAAAATTCTGGAAGATGAAATTAGTTGTGGTATCAAAAATGTCTATATATGAAAAAAAATACTGCCGCTAAATAACTGTCTCAACAGTGAAGGAGAGAGGGGCATTATTAGATATTTATTATTTCTCAAGAATTTCAAGGAACATGCTACTCATAAAAATGGCTCCCTTAAGATAAAACAGCAATGTGCTCATTTTGTTGAAGTGTCATTTCTGTGTCTATGGAATTCTTTGTGTGATTTCTCTTAGTAATGTGTCCATTATGGCTTCATTTTTTTTTTAGTAAACAATATGGCCACATTTATAAATATGTACCTTCCAGAAAGAGGTAGAATATGGTCTTCTTTTTAAGTAGAAATCTGGAATAAGAAAAATGCTTTCACCTGTTGATTAGAAAGCCCCAGATTAAACAGAAATATCTTGATTCACTTTTTCATTTTTCAGTCAACATTTAATAAATACCTCATAAGTGCAACCTACTGTTTTAAAAGCCAGAGACTATACTGCAAAAAGAAGCATAAGAAAAGAATGAGATTTATTCTCCATAACATTTATTTTCTTTTTGATTGTGGATATCTGTTCTCAAAACTAAGACTTGTTAATGAAAAGACAAAATTGGTCATGTAATTTGATCCAAAGATCAGCAATAGTTAAGAATAATGTGGATTTCTGGTAACTCCCTAGATAATGTAAAAAAATTACTAAGTTTTAAAGATCCTTGCACATTTGTTTTCAAAATGCTCTGGTATCTACAGTAGGGTATGAATTGATAAAAATTGTGATTTTTTTTCATGAAATCACCAATTTATTCCATAATCTACAGAATAAAATCCTTGGATTGATTAAATATCTGCTTATAGAAAGGGTGACTTTCCTTCCCTCAATTCCCAGGACAATCCCTGTTGTTCTGGACAGCACTCTCAGAAGTATCCTGGTTTGGAAAATAAAACATATGGTCAGGTTACTTGTAGTTAACTGAGCCACAGAACTGTATGTTAGAACTGTATTACAAAGGAAAGAAAATACATAAAAGCCAAATGCAAATTTATAAAATTACATTATCATATTCAAGTTAAATTTTTCTATCCATAACTGTGGATTCTCTTTCAGTTTTTTTGAGTGTTATTTTTTGCATTAGTTATTTGAAAATGAAGACAGTGTTGATTAATGGGAACTTGAGTTTTAGAACAGGTTTTTAATGAATGGTGACATATGATATTTATCTGCAGAATCAGTAAAAGCTATTAGCTTTTGGTCCCACCACAGAGAGACAGCAGCGTGTTATGCATGATATCCAGCAAAAACACTAAAATCGTTTAACGAGCACATTTCATTGTACCCTCAGGGGTGATTTTTAGTCAAGATCGCTCCAAGTCTGTTCTAACAAAGGTCAGGACATAAAGAACGCAGAGGTACTGTCCAAAGTGCCTTGATCTTTTCTTGGTGACTTACAGTGTAACTGCCCCCCGCAACATTCTCAACTGACAGTCGTTCCTTCAAGTCTGCAAATATTTTTGTATTTTCTCTCACTTATTTTTCCCACTGGCATTTGTAAGTTGTTGCATGAAAATTATTTACACACACCATTGGTTTTAAAATAAAGAAATCACTTTTTAGGTTTCTTTATTTAGATTTGTCCTGAAATCCTTTTTAGAATTAAGTCTGTTTAGATAAGTTATCATCCTATTTAAGCCAATGAAGCAAAATTACCCCCTGGGCTTCTGGGGTTAAGAATTTGGCCTAACAAAATGATAGCTCATGTCTCAGTAAATGTCAGTTCATTAATAATTTTTATGTGCAGTGCCATAGAGATGCAATTTCAAGAAATTCAATTCCACCTAAAGATGTTCTACTGATATTGTAAGAATTCACCATGACAGAGTTAAGAGTGGATATATACCCATTTTGTAGATGAAAAAGATGATGTTCAAATATAAAAATCACGAGGGAGGAAAAAAAAAACAAGACATGTTGAATCCAGGCTTCTGCTGTGTGGAAAATAGAAATTTAATATATTTTTTAAAGAGATTAGAAAGGCCATGGGGATTCAAATTCTATTGATCTTGCTTTACTCTATGCCAAGAATTCTACTAGGTACCTAATCTACATTATCTAATTTACTTCTTTTTTTAAAGTGTATTTATTTATTTTGAGAGAGGCAGAGACAGTGTGAGCAGGGTACGGGCAGAGAGAGCGGGAGAGAGAGAATCTCCAAGCAGGCTTCCCACGGTCAGCACAGAGCCCGACCCGTGGCTCAAACCAACAAGACCGTGAGATCATGACCTGAGCTGAAACCAAAAATGGGACACTTAACTGACTGAGTCCCCCAGGTGCCCCTCATTTAATTCTTCACAGGATGTTGTGAAGACATGAAAGCTGAAAAGATGAATTTACCTTGGTTTTACAGAGTTAGGATTCAGCTGTCTAATTGTAGGAGCGTCGGCCATAAACCAGGCTGCTTCAATACTTTCCACGGTGAGATCATCACTCATGATACTCAAAACCCTATGAGCAGATGGGGAAACTGAGGCCTTAGCCCTGTGTAAGACCACAGCCTTGTGGGACTTTAAAGCAAAGCCCTTTCCCTGGTACCAGCGGCCCTCCTTAATCCCATCCCTTCCTTAAAATTATTTTACTTTTAGAAAATATAAACAACCAAATGTCCTTCCATTCTCTTTTTGTATAGTCTGGTATTCTTCCTTCCCACCAAAGAGAATTTCTCCGTGTGGCTAAAAACAAGTTTTTTTTAAGGAGTTTATGCTCACGCCGTTACGGGTGGCCAACCTCTCCCTGTCTCAATAAGAACCTTTTATGATTGCAAACTGGAATGATGTGTACACACATGAAGTGCACCTATGAAAGGCAGTGTAACTGGACAGGGAATGATACCATCTCTAACTGATATAATAACACGTTTCCACAGTAGCTATTTTTTATTTGCCCACTTTTCACCTGATACTATTTTACATTATTGTATTATTTCCTGAATACTTTATAGATTAGGATGGACAAAGGTCCCAGTGTTTTATCATTTCTCAGAAAAGACTTGGGCTCTGATTTCTAGCTGGGTGACCTCAGACAAGCCACTTCTCTGTGACTCATAACATGGGAGTAATAAATGCACTTATGCTGGAGGAGTGTTGTGAGGAGTGCAAGAGTTAATTCATGTAACGATCTGTAATTAGATCTCAGAATCCATATAAAGGATCTGGCAATCAGATGATAAGATTTTAATTTTCATAATAGTAGGATTATGATTTAAACACACACACACACACACACACACACACCAGAACCTTCTGATTATTTGTTGCTTGTCCAGCTTTCCTTTTCCTTTGGCAATATCTTCATGGTAAATCTAAGTTTCATGAACACAAATTATATACCCTCCCTAGTTGCAATCATTTTGTTTTTGAAATTGGAGAAATGCTGAACTACACTAGAAGTGACCCATGACAAAGAAGACATTTTGAAATTCACAAAATAAAGAAGCTTACTACTAAAAAATGGCAGTAAACATCGGACTGAAAAATGCAGTAAGAAATCATCTTTTCTATATTAACCAGTAGTTGTCTCCTCAAGTAGATTATGGCTCCGGTTATTGTCACCCTCCATAATAAATGAATGCTTGAATCAAATGATTGCAGAATGTAATGCCTTCCAAAAAATCTAGGTAGGTGAAATATAGCATGTTCCTCATAATACTGAGAAATCATATTTTTAAGGAAAGCAAACCAAATAATGATTTTAGACCCAAGAATATTAGCCACAAGTTAACCTTATCTATAAAACAAGTGTGATTGTCAACCACAACATTGAAACAGGTGTCAGAACTAAGCACAAATGCTCCACTGTAGGTCCTCAAAGTAATAATATGATAGACTGGGGCGCCCAGGTGGCTCAGGCAGTTGAGCGTCCAACTTCAGCTTAGGTCGTGATCTCCAACTCAGAAGTTGGAGCCCTGCATCAGGCTCTGTGCTGACAGAGCCTGGCGCGTGTTTTGGATTCTCTCTCTCTCTCTCTCTCTCTCTCTCCCCCCCCCACCTACACTTGCACTCTGTCTCTGTCACTCAAAAATGAATAAACTTAAAAAAATTAAAAAAAAATAATATGGACAGCAACAAGAACAAAGCCAGGATAAGCTTCCCATATATGCTATAAATTTTAAGAGTATCTAAAGTAGAAATGCCATAGTATACTATTGCCCAAGCATTTGTTGGCAAAATTAGATTTGTGTGTGAGCTTGGATACTTAACAGTATATATGTTTTGTCCAATATTATCAGTGAAAAAATTCTCTGAAGTTCCATTATTTCAAACTATGTTTGGTTTTTTTTTCTGTAAATTTTGCTGTTATGGTAAGTACCATGAACTTTGTTGATTAACATTTTAAATTGGCAATGCTTGAATTTTCTCTGCTTGTGAGTTGGTGCCAGAATATAAGTCAGTGAAATCTGCCCATTCTGGAAAGATTGGAGATTGAAAGCAAACATAGAAAGTGAAGGGAGAGAAACACGCTTCTGAAGGGTAATTAATACAGAACATCACCGAATAACACATACAAATCTTTCGTGTCCGCATGTGTCGTACGCCTACATTTGTAGTCCTGAATCAACAATGTGACTGTTATCTTTTTCTATGTACATTGCATGTTCTGATTTAAAATTTCAAAATGCTTTCCCATGTCAATGACAATCTTAATAGAGTCCAATTAGTTCCACAAGGCACTTTCTGATGCATAAGCCTCTGGCTTGATTGCGGTGAATGGTGGGTATTTCCTGTGTTTAAGCCCACATATGGATTGAGTAAGGTAGTGGCAGAGAGACTACTGTTTTCCTTCACTACATCTTCATTTCTTTTTCACAGGCTAAGCCTTTTTTGTTTTTCCTGGCTCTGTTGTCAAAATACTGACCAAAGTTTTGGCTCATGGCTTGGAACACCAGGCCAAAACAATCCTCTGGAAACTAGTGTGGCAAAATGTATTTTAATCTATACATTCACCATTCAACCATGTGCATAACCACACCCATTGACCCACGCTGCGGTTTAAGAACAACATGGGTTTGCCCCCAGAACAGTTTGATTTATAGGACGAGTTTTTTTTCAAACCTGCTCTATCAACATTAAAAAAATGTTCTGAGGCTTGGTTTCATCACATCTCTTGTGGAAAAAAAAATGTATTAACTATGCAAGGATCATTTTTGTTTCTGTTTTCAAAAACAAGGTGAGTTCCAGATGCATTGGGCCAAATTTCTTTAAAATGTATTCAAATAATAGGCTATTTTGATAACGCATGAAAAATATGTCTGAATCAGAAAGCAGTTAATGCAGTTATTGAAAGTATTTCCTATTAGGTTACAAATAAGAAAAAATTAAGAATTTTCTTTAAATGAGTCATTCTATTTTTCCTTTTAGGCTAATTCAAAATGATTAATTCCTTGAAGTGTCAATTCACATCTTTTTTGGCCTTTCCAGAAGTGCTGGATTAGTTGTTTGTTAACTATGTTTCACAATACAAAAGCATCAAGTGCTGGCCTCCCATCCAACTTTGGATATTGCTTGAGAGATAAGATTGTTTAAAGGTATTCTGAGGAACTTCACTAACAGTGAATCTTATTCTTAATGATTCATCTACCTCATTTCCTCCTTTGTATATCTGCTGAATCTGCTTTTTAGAAATCTGAACTAATGAATATTTTAATGTATGTTAATCTCTTCTTATTTCAACAAAAACAGAGTTTGATTTGTGTCTCAAAGTACCTGCTCCCCTCAAGATGTTTACGTTGAACAAAGCTACACTGGAAAATTTTACTGAATTACTTAAATTTGCCACCTGGATTTTCTCCCAGATGAACAGCAAGAGCCAGAATGGTCCAAAAAATGTCGTTTGACTTTAAATTAAGTATTGGAAGTTTTCAGCAAAATGCAATTTATAGCGTGTGCTGCAAAAAATTTTATGGTTCCTCTTCCCTCTGCTAAAAGAGAGAGGGATCGAGAGAAAGGAGGGGCAAATTCCTTTAAATCCTTAAGTCTCTCCTCCCTCCCTCCCCCTCTCCTCTCCCTCATATCTGACTACTTAAGTCTTAGTAACATATCTCTAGTAGGTCTGGCAGGATTAAGTTTTCAAAGTCCCAAAATCTAGATCCTCCTTTTTGAAAGTGAAGAAAATGTTGATTTGGGAACGTGGCATTGGACAGAAGGTGGAAAAAAGGATGGGAGTGAAGGGAAGGCATGGCCTTCTAATTGCCGTTGACCTACTTTGGGCTATCTGCAAATTTTGAATGCACTGTTTAGGAGATATTGTAGTTAGTTCGAATCTCTAGACTTAATTGTTCTGTTTCCTCTTCTCACCCCAATTACCATTTCCTAAACTGTAAACTTTCATAAAGCAGAGACAGTCCCAGCTCCAAATACATTGGCACTTTTAGATTTCCAGACTACTGATACCACCTAAAGGCTTCCAGGAGCACTTAGGACAGAGATTTAAGATTTTGATTCAGAGGCAGCTTTACCCGACCTCACTGTTTGTGAGTGCTGAGCCTGCAGTTACCAGGGTAGGAGGGCTCTCTGCTGCGCTCTCTGTGCACCAAGCATCCCTGACTGTTACCCACAGTAATGCACCAAAGTGATCCCTCTGCCCAAACACATGCACCCGCCCCCCCCACATGATGTGGCTATATCACATCATTTCGCTTATCTCTGGATTGAAGATGGGCTTGTACCTTATCAAGGCAAATCCACAAATTCAACTAGACCTCCTACACCTAAATGAGCTGTAATTTTAATAAGCTGAATCCTATTTCATGGGAAACACGGAAAAACTGAAAATACCTTGTACAAAGAAAACAAAACTATTATTTGTGGACAAAAGAGTTTTGTTTTTTTTTTTTAAATCTGTGATCTGTTCAAATGTTGGTCCTAGAAATATTGGATATTGAATTACCAAAGTTTTTTTTTATTAACTATACAACTAACAACATAATCCTCGAGAAACTGAAAAGAATCAGAAAAAAATATTATATTCCACTTATTTTATTAGGATTGTGCAGTTTATCACCTATTAATACATTCTTATTCTGTAGGGCAACAGGAATACATCTGTTTTTAACTTGCTGTATAGATCATTAGTCTACCAGTCTTTCTGATCTGCTTCTGCAGTGGCAGAATAAATATAATTAGTGTTATTTCTGTGCCTATATGTTCCACTTTTGTACAAGTTCAGAGACATTATTGGGTCTGCTAATGCGATCCTGGTTTTCAACTCAGGTGATTAGTGTAGGGAATTAAGTGTATCTACTCATTATCCACTGGCGATTGCAAAGATACAGCAGACAATCAGAATCATAATTCCAAATGAAAATAAAGCATGATTCTTTAAAAGTGTTTAGAAGGGTGCATGGCAGGGCATATTTTCTTTCTTACTGGCAAGAGTTTGTAACTGGATACGTTAACATTACTGAGAACATGAAAACATGAAACAAAAGTATTGATTCAAGAATTCACTGAAGAATCCAAGTGCACACTGGCTGGTTTTATTTTATTCTTTCCAAGTACAAGTATTATTGGTTGTTTATGGCAGACAGGTACGACTTGGCTGGTCCTTCCCGTTATGCATTTTTCAACATACATGAAAGAAAGTGTTATTTGTATTGTTAAATTTACATTATCTCCTCTTTAATTGGATCAGCTGCTAACTAGATCTAGAAATAATGACATTTCAAGGGAAAATGGCAACTATCTCCAGAAGGCTAGAGTGTAATGGAAGAATCTAATTAATTTAACCTCATAATCTTCCATAATGGCTGAGTTTCATCATTCCCACAGATGGAGCTTGGAGAATTAAGAGTGCTGTACCTCCCCACAGACTCCACAGATCGGCTGGCCACGGGGAGATTTTTCTTTATATTGCTTCGATTCACATATTGGCAATGTCTGCTTGAACTATACTAGGAAGACAAAGTGTGTGGCATTGAAAGGTGAAAGTGAAAACCCCATTATTGCAGAAAGTCTTGCCTCTAGTTTTATACAGCAGAGGCAAAACAAAATCTCTTTGTTGAGAGATGTGGGACCAGGAATTTCAGATTACCTATAAATATTCTTTTAGGTTTAAATTGCAACAGAAAGGGAAATAAGGCTTAACCTCAGGAAAATGAGAGATTTGCACGTGTCTACAGCTCGTCTTAGAAATGCCCTTATTCATTATTTTTTTTCTGTCCTGAATGATTGGTAATATTTTCTGGAACTTTTCCTAGTCTAAGGAAATGGGAAAATGTGGGGATCCTGTGCAAGTATACCTACAACAATAGAATAGGGGATATATATTTTTTTAAAATACGTCTGTCATAAGAATAGCTTCACTGTTTGATTTCTCTGCTACAGTGCCTACTACCCGAGACGTTACATGCTGCCCAGATTCATTACTGGTGGAGAAACCTGAGTGCACCTTTCCCAGTCATTTTATTCCAAAGAAGCCACTTCCTTTCCTTTGTCAAAAAACTATATGTTAATTTACATACCATCATTGTACACAGGAGCATGGATTCATGTTTCTCTGATCATACTGAGCATTTAACCCAAGAAACTATTGACAACAGTGTCTGAGGGAACGCTAATGTCAGATCCTGTCCATATTGTATATGTATTAGATGGACTGATACTCATGAAATTGAAATGCCTGGCTTGGGTCTCATGCAAATCTTAGCAATAGGGAAGATGGTAGCTGCTGAGGGCTCACTTGAAGAAAAAAAAAATTACCCATATTATTGCGAACACTGGCATTTACTCATTCAATGATCATTGCACTTCTCTGTGACAAGCCCTATGTTGGAGGCAGGAATCAGCCTTTCCTGAAGGTGCCCCCACAAAGAGTGTCGACTCTTACAAACATTTTTTTCCCGTCTGATTGTGTTTTTAAAGTTGCGGATCTAAATTCCGATACCACCCCACATCACTCTCCACCTTCCCAAACTTGCGAATCCGTCGTCTTCTGGAGGAGGGCGTCTCTGCCTGGGAAAAGCCCTATGAATCTTCTGCAGCACTGGGCGGACGAATAACGACCTCCCTAAATGCCTTAGCAAAGATGTTTCCCCAGTAAGTGGTGGCTGAGCATCGTCTGATTGCCTTCAGCACAGTTTACTGCCTTGGCCGGAAGACCTGGACACAGCCTGGGAGAGGCCCCTCCGCACCTTGCCCCGCCTCGCCACCCTCCTTCCCGGGACCGTGTAACCACGGTTCCCCCAGGGTGGTGGCGGCCACGGAAATTCTACAAGGCTTTAGCGAAGGGCAACAGTGAGCTCGGAGTGTGCCTGAGGGTGGAGGTGTGGTCTTGTCTTCAAGTTATGGTGCACTGCACGCGCGCTTTTTCCCGCTTAGATGATTTGTTCACGGTGGGGGGTTGGTGGGAGTGAGACTAAAGCTTCTCCAGGCGACCTTTAAAAATTCCACCCCTGTCTTGAAATGGACGGTTTGTGCTTGCCCGCGGTTAAGGCCGNAGACTGAGGACGAAGGCTTTACTCATTGTAACTTTCTGCCGGCGGCAGTTTTTGATCCTAAGGAAAGGAAACGGACCACATTAAAGTCCCCAGAACTGCAGAATGAAAACAGGTGGGGGCAGGGGCTGGAGAACAAGCTTTCCCGGAAATCTGTCTTGCAGGGCGGAGGGGACGAAGAGCTTTTGGTTCCCTGGAGTCTGTGCGTAAAAGGGAGTCTGATCTGGGTTTGGGAACGCTGCACCCTGGCCTTGGAGCTCGTGGCGTGGGCGGAAAACATCCTGGCACGTGGTTTCGCGTTGGTTAAAGGGGGTGCACCTCGATTCCGACCCGGCTTCCGCTCGCGAGTCTGCAACCACCTGGCTGGGTGTCCATTCACTGAACACACATGGAACGATGACTCGCCTCGCGCCAGGCTCTATTCTGGACGCTGGAGAAAACAGCCGTGTCATCTTAGGCGGGTCACTTTAACCCCTGGGAACGTCAGTTTCTTCATAGGCAGCACCGCTGGGTCGGACGGCTACAGGGTCGCTGTGATCCCTTCCAGCTGTCAAATATGACAAGGGCGCGAATGGGTGTGTCCTCCGCTGACGGATGAGCCCCCTGCACTCAGCGGTGGGCGGGGAGAAGGACCCGATAGGCCATTTTGCTTCGGTCACTTCTAGGCAGGCGAGATGCAAGTGTTTCTGATGCTTAGTCGGCAAAACAAACCTGTTCGAGGGTGCGGGAACTGAACCGAACTCAGCCACGACAGGCTAGTTTTCCAAAATATTACGGCAAACCTGGGCGCAATCTCCCTTCAGAAGCAAGTCCTGACCTAGCTGGCCATCCTTAGCGTGAATGCACAGGCCTCTCTGCAGAGAGCGGGCAGCATTAGGCCCCTTCCAGCCCGGGGCCCGGCCCGCCCTCATCAGGCGAGGTCCCACTCCCGCGTGGCGCTCGGAGGAGAAACCGAATCCAGCCCGCTGGAGCAGGGCCCCCTCTGGGGCGCGGCGGTCGGCCTGCGCCGCACGGCCCTGCAGACCCGAGCCCGGGGCCCGGGGCCCACTTCGGCACCCCGAGCGTCGTCGGCTTCCCACTCCCAGTTTCCATCAAAGCCTTTTGGGAGCGCCTGCTGTCGCTTCCAGGGTGTCTTTTTCCAGCCACAGCTGAAAATNCGCGCCGCCACCCTCCTACGAGGTGCACCTCGCCGACGCTACAGGTGGCGGGCCCGGCCCCCGGCTCCCCTACCCGGCCCGGGTCTCAGACGCCTTCCCCTGCGCGGGTGGAGGGAGCAAGCCTAGCCTGGCGCCGTTCTTGCCTAAGGCCTCCTAATCCCGCCGCCCCAGCTCCCGACTCCAACCTCCCTGGGCTGGTTTAAAGCCTCCTGGTCCTTCTGGCTCATTCCTCGCGCTCCCTCCCCCAAGCCCCCCACCCTGGAGCTCGGAACCGGGGCGCGTGACTGCGCCACCGCGCTGACGAGCCCGGGTGGCTGCGGAGCTCGTGGTGGGAGGCGGAGAAGGGGAGGGAGGGGCTGGAGGAGACGGAGCCCAGGGGGAGACCGTGGGTTGGGGCAAAATGATCCTCGCAGGGCTAAGCAGAAGCAGCTGCTGGTAGCAGGCGCCGCCAGGGAGGGAGCAGGTTTCCCAGCCCCGGTCGCTCGCGGCTGCAGCGGGTGGACACAGCGCCAGAGCAAGCGCCTGCGGGAGGGACCCGCAGCTCAGACGCGAGCCCTGTCGGCCCACTAAGCCCTCGCGGGGACCGAAGTGTCCCGAGGGCTTCCGCGCCCTGCCTTCCGCACCCACTCGCCTCTGCTCCCGCCCGAACCGGCCCTCTCCCTGCCTTCCTTGCACCCCAGTACGGTGCCGGCCGGGCGGCATTCGAAGCTTCGTAAGGAGGTGGGATGGAGGCGGCAGTGGCGGTCCCGGGCCTTCACCCCTCACGCCCCGCATCCTCCAGGACGTGTGGCCAAACACCGCTCATTGTTTCCTGAGGTCAAGCAACGAGGACGCGCTTCACTTAGAAGCATCTCGGGTTGTCTTTTCCCACGTACTTCTGAGACGTGAAATAAGGAAATGATGCCGGCTGCAGTCTCAGAAGCTTATATTGGACAAGTGTTAGTAAATCTAAAAAAAAAAAAAATAGAGCTTAGGAAAATTAATAAGCACATGGAAATCCACGACAAGCCATAACAACTGATTTTTATCTATCATTTTAAATCCGTCTACTATCCGTCTAAATATAAAAAGCCCGCGATTTTATGTAGTTTACATAAACCACAGGTATTTGGCACTTGCTCTTGTGTTTTATTCCGATACATTCATGAATTGGCAATGGGCCTTCGAAACCGACTAAATACATATTTTAATTTTGGAAAAATAAAATTCAGCTCAACTTATTGCATTTGCATTTTATGAAGTTTTTTTTTTTTTTCCTTAATTGGGAGGTAGTCCTCTAAAATCCCCCTCACCACCCAGTTAGAGTCCTTCAGGCTTTCAGCCTCTGGCTCCTCTGCTTCAGTGATATCTAGTAATAAAATCTTTGCGGTCCCAGAATATAATCAATCTAGAATTTCTTTCTTTGGATGTTTACATCATGAAGAGTTTTCATTACAATCTTGTTAACATGTTTTGTTTAACTCAAGACATGTTAGAAAAGAAAAAACAAAACTTCTTGAAAGAAGGGAATTTTTTTTTCTTAAATCTTGATTTGATTGAGATATCAGGGGTAGCACTTTGCCTTATCTTCCCTTTCCAAAGAAACTTTGTGTTTGAATCTACTTATCAAATGATACACGCAGGCTGACAGTTTATCTTTTGGTTTTATTTACAATAATATAAACGTTTAGCCAATAGAATGTACCTTCTGAAGCAAAGCAGCTTCCAGAAGTATCTCTTTCGTGTATCTGCCTACCTGTGCAGCTACCCAAAACAGACCAGAAAAAGATGCCTTTTCATCTGAACTTCTCTAATTCTTGAAGGCTTCAGACATCTCTAAATAAATGAAATTCGAATGTCCCTTTTGAGGGAGCTTATGCATTATCGCATCTTGGATTTGGACAAAAGGACTGTTCATAATCTTTGGAGAAATAATCTCCGTGTATTTAGAAACAGCCTGGGAAACGGCGTCTCTCTTTGAGGTTCCTCCGCCAAAATCCCCGCGGGCGAGCTGCTTGTACGTTTCTGTCCGTAGGCACGTCACTATTTAGGCCATTATCTTCCCTCTCCCACTTGTACTGGATAAGCGCAGCTGTGAAGAATAAAAAACAATATATATTGGAAAAGAATAAGGGAGATTCTGGAAATCTAAAGCCGCACCATAATTTCTAGTTTCACTTCTCTCTTCCCCACCTCCCCCACCCTCCTATCCCGTTTGCAAGACCACGTGTGCGGTTCTGTATCCCACAGTCTGTTCTCGAATTTCTTATATAGCTCCCCCCAACCCCCCGCAAGTAGTCAAAAAATAATGCCGAGGGGGGGAAAAAGGCCTGAAATCAAATTGCAGAGCCACCAGGCAGAGCGACCGGACACGCCTGCACACGGTACCAGCAACCCAGAGTCTCCCGGGCTTTTGCAAGAGCATCAAAATGTACCGGAGTCCGAGGCTTGAGGAAAAAAGACGAGGCTTACGAAAAGAGCTAGACTTCTGTAGAGAGAAGGCGAAATCGACCAAGAAAAGCCTCCTACCCGAGGTGAATTTTGCTTAACTGTCTGAACCCGGCTCACGTCGTGGTCTCTGGTTCTGCGATTTCTCCCACGTTGCCACAGCCCCAGTGCGCGCGACCCCAGACTCTCTCCTTCTGTTTGTCTCTCTCTCTCTCTCTCTTCTCAAGCTTCCTAACTCGATTTTCACGTCAAATGAGTAATTCGCCTTTGATCTTTGCAGCCACGTTCGCAAAATTTCTCGAACAGTAAACACTTCTTTCCGAGGCAAAGGGTTTGATCAGCATTTCTAGCTCACATGTGATTTTCTACATATCTTCACACCGCCTGCGCCTAGCCTCCCTGGCAACCCAGTTACGTCCGCACAGAGTGCAGGTAAATGCACAGTGCGTTTCTGCCTCCGTTGATGCCATTGTATCTGGTTGCGCTTAAGAATTTCTCGAGTTGCTGCAGCGACATCCAAACCTGTTGAATTAATGACTTGAGACTGCTAACAAAATTTTACGTAACTTCAAAGATTAAAAATTGCTACAAGTGGTCACACTGCAGTCACCACAGGGATTATATTATACACACACACACACACACACACACACACACACACAGAAGAATAACTCCTTTTTTTTTCATTCTAACAAACATTTTGCCCCAGCTAGTCCAGTAGTTTCTTGAGCTGATCGGAACATGATTTGAGTTTTCCTTTCGCATCTATAAATAAATTCTCTGATCTAAAAGGAAATATCTATATCACGTTAGATTTAGGCAAATTATTGAGCTAGGCATTTATTTCAGGATCTACAGCAAATTAAAAAATGAAATCCGGGGACAAGGACTTCAGAGTAAAATGGCGACTAGCTGTCAGCATGCTGTGTGTTCTGAAAGTGAATGCTAAGATTTCTGTTGGATTCCCCACTTTCATAGTCACCATAAATATACTGGTCTGGGGCTATGACTCAGTTAATATATAGATTTAATATCATGTCAAAGCACTGGTTTAAATGATGCATAAAGCAATTTTAAGTTTTGTTCCTTCAAGAAGAGTTAAGCTATCAAACATTTGTTTGATAAACAGAATACTCTACCAAAACAAAGCAAGCAAACACAATGTCTTCTGTTAGGAGAGAAACCACATGGAGGCAAAGAATAAAACAAAGCAAAGAAAAACAGACAAAAACAAAAACAGAAACAGAAGAAGTCAACCCCAATCAGCAATTCAGCTCTCTGAATCTCTGACTAATATTCAAGGACACATTAGGTTTTCATTACCAAGAACAGCTCTTAAGTGCCTCTTGTTACATGTTAAGAAATAAAGACAATTACAATGTTGGAAACATAATTTTCCTCACTATAAATATTTTATGCTTATCAAACAAACAGTGGATTGTTTGCTTTCTCCTTTTCACTACTCCTTTGGCACTAATTTTGGCACTTAGATGGTTCTTGTTTGGCATGCAAAGGCAGGGCAGTTTGAAAATTATCTTTACAGCTACCTCTGGTACTATTCACTATTCTTCGGGCTTATTTTTGGCCAAAAGAGAGCTGATTGTTTCATCTAAATGGCCTCAGTCCACAATCTCTGCTTTTATAGGATAAACCTTTCATGTTGTATCTTTTCAATGAAACCAAGCTTTCTTACCCAGGGCTTTCTACCTGTTTAGTTTTATTTTTGCATGAGGACAGAACTCACAAAATAGAATCCGCTTTAAGAGAATGTTGATAGTAATTTACAATTATAAACCAAAAGTCAACAAAGACTACTATCAGCTATCTGCCAAAAACATGGTCAGGAAATCGCAAATGAGATTTAACCTAGATAAGCACAAGTAGTATGTCTGGGGAAATACAATCTAAAAGTCATAAACCTGAGGTCCAACTTCGTACTCTTCATGAGTCAAACTCCCAAATATTTCCGTTCTGCTGGCCATTAGAGTTTACTTATGGAGAATGCAGCTCTGTTCTAAACTACACTGGAAGAGCAATTATGCAGGATATTTTTTTAATGCACCTGCAATTTTATTCTTGGAGAAAAAGTGCTGTTTTAAAATTTTCCTAGTTGTGAGAAAGAAGAGTAAATCTGATGCTTGTTTGTCATACGATATTACAGAAATGTAAAAAGAACAATCAAGCCATTGGCTGTGGAGTTGGGGCAAGAACAAGGGAGTGCACATCAAGGAATCAGATTCCCCAGAAGCACTTGTTAGATATCATCTCTTTATAAAAGTAAAGACAGCTCATGAAGGGATATGTTAATAAGTAGAATGATCTGGATAAAAGCAAATAGGAAGTTCAGGAAAGCTCCACCTATAACAGTCATTGAGAATGACAAGTATCTATGTGCCAAGGGAGAAAAATGATGAAAAGAAAAATTGGGCAAATTAGATTAAATTCAGAAAGACTGAATCTCAGTAACTTTGGAAGACTCGCCTAAAAGGAAAACATCAACACAACAGGTATTATTTTTTTAAATAATCAAACGTACAATAAAGTTTGCTGTTGTAATTATTTGTGAGACATAGGGTATGGGTAAAACATAACTTGAAAATTAATCTTAAGTCTTCGCTTTTGTAAAAAGCTGGCCAAGAATCCTAGTGTTGTATCCCACACTGGGTTTCCTAAGCTATAAGTGCATAAAGCACCCTTTTACTACATACCCCCGAATCCTTAGTATAAAGAACTTGATAATGTTCTTTAGAAGTCTTGATGTGGAGGAAATGTACTTGCTAATGTTAGTCAACAGTAAATGGACTAGAAAACTAGTCCTAATGTTCCCAGAAATTAGATGTAAAAGTTGAAATTTATGGCTCATGTAATAAGTTCACTGTGGCTCATGTAATAAGTTCCTGTCTAGTGTTTAAATTTCTCCCTGGTTTACCTCATGCCATTTTTTTAGTGGATTCATAGGCATTGAATTTAACTTTCAGATCACAGGATATTTCAGTAGACTAAAAATCATCTGTACTTTTTACAGTATAAAGGCCTTAAAGCATAGGGATCGATCTTATGCATAATATCCCTTGGTATTTTTATTCTAGTGCCTGCAATTCATGCTGTCTGGCCGGACATACTCTAGGATTAACATAATGCTAACAGTACTAAGTGATTTAGCTAAGTGAAAAAAGAAAGACCAGTACTGGGGAAAAAAATCATCAATCGATCAAAAGTTTCTTTAAATAGCTCCTGCACTGAAGAAAATTTCTAACTCACATTTGAAGAGTTGGCTTGATTCTGGGTTGTTCCCTATGGTCTGATCTTCTCCAACTGATGATCACAAGTAGATCTAGATCTAAACTAGTGGGCTAGATCTTCTTTCTCCTTTAAGAAAAACTTCCATTAGGTGCATTTGACAAGTCTTTCTGGATGAAACTTCATTGCCAAACCAAATAATAAAAGGATTTTTACTGTGTGTGTGTGTGTGTGTGTGTGTGTGTGTGTGTGTGTGTGTGAGAGAGAGAGAGAGAGAGAGAAGCACAAAATTTCTTTTGAATCAGATTGTTCATAATACACCCAACCTGTCATTGTAGACAGAATACAAATCCTCAGTGAACTACA
The DNA here is from genome assembly GCF_008692635.1 of Crocuta crocuta. Lineage (NCBI taxonomy): Eukaryota > Metazoa > Chordata > Mammalia > Carnivora > Hyaenidae > Crocuta > Crocuta crocuta. The sequence goes on from NW_027527951.1 coordinate 4,536,401, forward strand.
AAACTCCTGTTGATTTTTGTCATCTGCCTTCTGCGAATGTGTATTTGAGAGTTTGAATAGGACCTCGGTTTAAACATATATTTCTGTCAAATGTGTTCTGAGTTTATGCCATAAGCTAGAACATAATTCTACACGTAAGCAATTTTTGTGCCTTCATGTGCAAGAAACCCTGTCATTTCTTTATTGTACATAGGTAGGTTAGGGTAGTAGTTAAGATTAGCATTTTATGACATGTAAACAGCTGAATGTTCTTGGTCCAATATAAACTAACAGATACATAATTGAGTCCTTATGGTAGTTACTAGTTACATGGAAATTCTACAGATACACACATACACACACACATCGATAGGTGAATATAAGCATATATAGTCTCAAGTGGTTAATTGTGAGTATATGTTTTATTGGATTTGGCTTGGTGTTACAAAGGACACTTAAATTTTTATTGAAAAATTTATTCACACTTGCATTCATGTCCAATGAAAAAATAAGTATATTTTATGTTAATTAAAGATAAACCCACCTTAGATGGTATCATGCATTTGCAGATTGTGACCCCATGTCCCGGACAGGACTACAAATCCACACTGTGCCTGTGACTGATTTGGGATTTGGGTTTCTGATTTGGCAGAGAGATGTGTAAAAACCTCAAGTAGTCAACAGCTCCCTATTGGCTGTGCATCTGAGGGGCTCAAGAGCATTGTTTATTCCAGCAAGTGTCTGGAATACATTATACTCAATAAATTGGCTCCTGCTACTCCTGTTTTGGAGAATATGAAGAATTTGTATACTGCACTAAAATAAATGTACTTTGCCCAAATAACAATTTTCCTTAATAGGAAATTCTGAATATGACTTTATCTCCTGAATATATTGCTGCCAATATTTTAAACAAATGGTGTTTCCTAAAGAGCAATAATGAGATAATTCTCCACACCTTCAAATTCAGAAACTAGTTCAAAATTTAGATATTTTTATCCAAAGACCATATGAATCTAGGTTTTGAGATGTTAAAAAAATAAAATGGTAGAATATTTGGGTTTGGAGCTGTTCTATATATATTTTTAAAGAAATTTTAAAATCGTGGATCAAAAGACTCTTTGTATTAATACATAAAAATATTAGATTATATCTTATTACTTCTAAATTATAAAGACTGATTTTTTAAAATATGATTTTCAAATGAATACCATGCTTCTAGTCCTTAACAAAAGAAGCTTTTCTTGCTTCTGGTGAGTTCATAGCAGACACTTATATTTGGTAGTTTGGGGTTATTGTTACTTCCTCCTTAAATAAAACTTTTGATTACCGAAGCTCTAAAAGACTCTGGATTTGCTTTTTTATATAATAAATTTTTAATATTCATAATGAGAAAGGATAAGCAATGGATTCCAAAAAGGCAAAGTCATCCTCATCAACTGGCAGATTTGGTTATTAATTTCTATTTGGACAAGGTATTGGGGTATTATTGGGTTAATATAATTTATCAGTACACTGACGTCTACAATAAATCCTCTCACCTGATATATATGGCCTATTTCGGAAAGTTTCAGGGTCTGCATCCTAATAAACATGCAACGGTTTAGACCCCCAAATCAGTGTTTGTGTATATTTCTGTTTGTTTCCTGCATGTTGGTTTATCTCAATCTATAACCTATGGTCTTTGAAGGTGAATAATTCTGACTTTAACTTCATGGTATCTAGTACAAGTCAACAGATACTTGACTCATATAAACAACAATAAAGCATGTGGATCTAAATGAGTCTGCCAGAGTATACACAATTACATTTGTATTCATGTCATGCTTTATACTTTCTGAGTTTGATGTGAATAATTGAGTGAGGATGTGGAAGGCATTTTATTTGAGGGGGAGAGAGAACTTCAAACATTTTAATGCTCACTTAGAAGCATGAATCCTTATAAGAGCAAATCATCAAAGTATCTGCAAATCCTTCACTGCTTGTGATTGGATTCCCTAATCAAGTAAGCGGAAGTTCCCAAAGAAGGAGGAGCTCAGATTACTGGCCTGTGATGGATGCTTCATCCAATGCTGAAATACTTCACAGGCTGAATCCAGGTTGGCTCTAGCCCCCATTAACCCAAAGATACAGAGGGACTCTGGGGTTACAGAAACTTCCGCCTACCCTCCCAAAGTGTTGTTCGATGCAAAGAAAGGCAAAAAAAAATTTTTTTTAGTAGAAAGGATGTAGTAGACAGAACATTCAGTCCAGGCTCCTCTGAATGATTCTGCGCAATCCACTTACTGCTCTGTCTCCGTGTCCTGAAGTTACGGTACATACCTTTAAGACCACTTATAAAATTATTTGAATCTCTGACGTTTTAATAAGTTTCAGTCTGACGACTTATTCCTTTAAGTGCTCCTCACCCACCAGGGGGAAGAAAAATCACCATGTCACTCTGCCTGTCTGTCCCTTCTGGCCCACCTCAAGCACACCTAACAGCCCCATGCTGACAGACAGACCCCCTCCACCCTCTCCCTGAGTTTACACACCGCACGGGTTGAGGAGTCCTAGACACCCCGCGGGGCGTGGGCAGCAGGCCCAGGCTCCAGCTCCCGTGCGGAGGGGAGTCGGGGCCCAGGGAGGGGACTGGGGGCCGGGAAGGGGGAACTGGGACGACCAGGGGTGCTGGGAAGAGGGCTCCCCTCGCCAGCGCCGGCACTGGTGTCGCTGCGCACTCGGCGCCGCGCAAAGGGCGCCCCTCAACCCGGAGGCACAGGCGCATTTAAGAAGGAGAGAAAGAAAAAAGCCACCATTGGCTCGAATTTCTGGAAGCCAGAGCAGTTTTGCCCTAAACACCGAGACAGAACCCCTCTTAGCGCTGCCCTGGCCTCTCCGTTACCCATTTTCGGTTTGTTTTCGGAAGAACCGGTTCCTCAGCCCCGCGTCGCCGCAGTTGTGACACGAGTAAGTCCAGCCGCCGGGACCCTGTCGCCAGCCAGGGACCCTCCCCTCGCGCGCTCTCTTCCCACCTTCGCCCGCGGCCGCTGCGCTCCGGCCCCTGCCCGGGCGGCGCGGCCGCGTTGGCCTCCGGGCCGGTTCNGCCACCTGGAAGGGCGCGGCGGTGCGCGCAGTCAGGGGGGCGCGCGTCGCCCCTGCGCCTGGAAGCCTTAGGGCGCCCGCTGCACGTGGAGGGATGTGTCTGGGGCCGGTTTGTTTTCCTTCCGGGAGGTGGTGACTGATTGGGACGTCGGGGGACCGAGGAGGGGGGGTCATCTTGGCCCTATTTGATGTTGTGATTGCTGCCTTGGACGTGTGCTTGCGCTCGAAGCTCCAGTAATGGGAAACATTTGGGGAGCAGTTGAGGCAAGCGGATATTTATATTTAGTGCTTTCTAGCCCCCAGAGTTCCTTATTTTGGCCAAAAGTGAGTTGGTCGGTCCAAATCAAAGAGGCCAGTTAAAAGAAGTAGCAGATGAATTGGAGAGGTCAACAATGGAGACCCACTGTTGTTTCTAGGAATAATTAAGAAGTCAATGAAAAAGAGACAGGATCTCTGCTTTGCCTTCGGGGAGGCTGGGGGGCTTACGTGGGAATAATGCATACAGTATAGACAATTTTTATTGCTTTCTTTGTGTTAACACCCAGGCAACATTTTTCTTCTGGTGGCCACACAGATGAATGCTAGCTAAGTAAGTCATCTCATAGGACTCAAAGCCTCTTCAGGAAGTCCGGGTGGGAGGAGGACTCAAAGAAGTGTGTTGATTATATATTCAAAAGAATCAGTAGCAAGTGTCTACTCAGCACACAAGATACCAGCTATGAGTGAGAATTGCTAGAATAGTGTAGACGCAGGATGTCCATGTAGAACAAGAGGGCATTCTTCCATTCTCTTCGGAGACCCCAAGTGCCCTGTGTCTCAAGCTCTGAGCTGTTCACCGAGCCAACACTGGGAAGGGCGCCATGTACCAAGCATCTTGTTACATGGGTAAAAATGGTTTCTGCCCTGAAGGGGCAGTGTGGTGGACAACTGGGACCTAATGTGATCAGTACTCTAATGGGGGAAATCATAGGTGCTCAGGGCTTCCTGGAAGAGAGGACTGGATGAGCCTTGAAAACTGTGTAGAAGTCTCAGCGGAAGGCATGTCCTGAGGCAGAGACTTTTGGCTCTAGAGGCATTTAGAAGTAACCTGGAGTAGCTGCGGGTGATGAGGGACCTGGGCTGCAGTAGAGACGTGCAGGGATGGTAACTGGGGCCTATGTGGAAAGGACATGGATATCAGACCAAATCAGACTACATCAGGCTTCTTCCCTGCTTTGGGAGAGAGCACAGTCTAACAAGTTTCACAGTCTGGGACATGTAAAGGCCTTGGAGAGCAGGCAGAGCACGGTGCTAATTAAGATAAGTTACAAAATAGGAACTCTGAAAAAGAAATCTATTAGTGGGATTATTTAGCCTGTAAAAAAGTCAAAATGTTCACAAAAGGTAATTAAAGAGAGAGAGTGCTACAGTAACAGTATTGTTTTACTAATTGTTGTATTAGTTACCTGAAATATAGCTTCTAAAAGTGTCTGATTGTTCTTGAGCAGTTGACTTACATGATAATTTTTGGAAGTAAAGACTGGAGACAATTAAGCATATTGGATTATAGTTTTATGACCTTTCATCCTTCACAAAATGCTTTTCATTTGCTCAAGACAAATTTATGTGTAGGATGCATTTTCAATGATCTCTGTCCTATTGGATGGTATTAATGTCATCGTATAGATAAAGAAACAGGCTCAGAGAGGTTAATTTTTCCAAGATCACAGAGTTGATAAGTGTCGGAGTTAGCAAGCGCAAGCCTCCTCCTCCTCTCAGCCCTCAGTAGTCTTTTTCACCCTTTGACTCATCAGGACTAACTCGTTTTTGGCTTTCTCCCCTTTATCATTTCTATCAGTGAAAGTTGAAAGCTAAAGCTGTGGTTTTTAGGTTGGCGTGTTAAGTAAAGCTGGAATGGATGCATCAGTCATTGGCTCGCAGAATCCTGAGTCAAAGAACAGCAGAGTCAACTTGATTGACATGCAGAAACTAACAAAATGAGAATTTCACAGGGATGAGTCAGTTCCTTAAATAGTGAATAGAGGGATGATGGCTTGAAAACAGATCATTTGCTGAACAGTTAAGAGTGTCCCTAAGCTCAGTTATGGTATTTGGATCCACGGACCACTGTCCTGTGGAGGGAGATCAGAAAGTTAAGTAACTCATTTTAGAAAAGATACTTTGGACCTAGAAAGGAGAGCCCTTAGGGGATATTATTAATCTTACGTTTTCCAAGAACTACTTTGTATAGGAGGGCATTGATACATGTTTGTGTCGGTGCAGAAGAAAAACTGATGTTAGAGAAAGGGGCTCCGATGGGTCTATTTCAGCTCAGTATAAGGGAACTCCACCTAAAGGTTCAACCTTCCAGTTATGGACCAGGTGGCTTGCCAAGCTGGTGAATTTATGGCCCCGGAAGTGTTCAGGCAGAAGCAGGCTGGCTATCTGTAAAGGATGTTTTGTGTATGTATGTATGTATGTATGTATGTATGTATGTATGTTTATTTTTGGGAGACAGAGAAGGGGGGAGGGAGGGTGAGAGAGAGAGAGAGAGAGAGAGCGAGAGAGCAGGGGCAGGGCAGAGAGAGAGGGAGACACAGAATCTGAAGCAGGCTCCCGGCTCTGAGGTGTCAGCTTGGAGCCGGACGTGGAGCTTGAACTCACGAACCTGAGATCATGACCTGAGTTGAAGTCAGACTCTTAACTGACTGAGCCACCCAGGCACCCTGTAAAGGATGTTTTAGATGACTCCCACTCTAGATGGGAATCTGGATTCCACAGCTTCCTTCTGTGGCCCCGTCACATCTCATATCATGTGTATCCCTGTAGATTATGTCACCCATTAATTGTTTTCCAATGGAATTGAGGGGAGGCAGATTTCTGAAACTTTTCTTGTTTTGCTCTAATGTAAGTTGTCCTTTGATTTTAAGCAAAGAGTGAAATTCACAAAAGCCTGAGCCAGTGCCTCTTTTCTGACAGCTTAATGCTTTCTCCATTACTGTCTTTATTTTGCATGTTTTGGCCTCTGAGACTGCAGTCCTGCAATCTTATTACATCAGGCAATCCTTACTCTGGTCAAGAAGCAAGTAAAAGTAAGAGTCAGCATCCAGGAAATGAGGAAATTGCTTTGCTAAACTTCAGTTGTGATTGTCAAGGGTAAGGGAATAGTGTTGGAGCAGAGCAGGAAGGTGTTTACTCTCTAGTTTCTCCTAAACTGGCACCTGTAATATGCATTAACTCTAAGGTCTAATGATGAACTCGAGTTCCCCACACTAAATATGTTGCCTAAAAAGCTGGACATTGAAGTCTATGCCTATATCCATGGCTAACCTTGCCTTTGAATCTTAGCAGAAATGGCATAAGAGTCTGAGAAGTAAATTTTTCCATTTTACTTTTTTAGAAATAAACCTGCTTTTAAAATTTTGACAGCTGAACTTTTTGTAGGCCAAGTACTTTATGAATCTGACCCAGAGTATTACTGAAAAGCAGACCACCACTCAACATTCAAATTTAATTCTTTAAAAAATAAAACCTTCAGAATCATAATTATTGACCCTCCAGTTGAGCCTTAATGTTAAACAACATTATGTACTTTTTAATCCTCACCTCTTAAACCAAGGATGTTTTAAAACCCCTTTTCAGGGGCATCTGGGTGGCTCAGTCAGTTAAGTGTCTGACTTTGGATCAGGTCATGATCTCACGGTTCATGGGTTAGAGCCCCACATCAGGCTGTGTGCTGACAGCTCAGAATCTGGAGCCTGCTTTGGATTCGGTGTCTCCCTCTATCTCTGTGCCCTTCCCCTGCTCTCTCTCTCTCTCTCAAATATAAATAAACATTTTAAAAAATTAAAAACAAACAAATAAATAAATAAAGTCGCCTTTCACTTTTACACCTGAAAATGAACATTATTGTTGAACCCATGTAGTTTACTCAAGCAGGAGTGAATACCGCCTGTGTTAGAGAAGCGTGTTGGTGGATAAACGGTTAGACAAAGATCAGCACTACTGTCATGTTTGATTTGGGGGGGCAGGGACTATTATGTCCAGTGAAGAAGGTGGTCATTATCAAAACGTTAAGTCCTTGATGGTCCTGGAAAAAAGAGGCTGACAACTGATTGGAAATGTGAATTGTGTCACATTAAAAAAAATCAATTTGAAGTATGAACTGTGTAATTCAATGAGTTTTGATAATTATGTTCACTCATGTCACCACTACAATCATGGTAGAGAACACTTCTAGTCCCCCAGATAGTTCCCTGGTGCCCCTTTACAGTCCAGCTGCCACTGTCCACCCCAATCTTTGGCTCTGGCCCCAGGCATTCACCATCTTGCTTCCCATTCCTATGGGTGAGTTTTTGTGGCATGTTTTAAACATCTTAGGAGGTACTTGATGGTAGATCTTCCTTTGTAAAAGAAAAGGAGTTGATGTTTCATATCTCCTCTTTGTCTTTTGAATAAAGTGAGAACATTCATCATTTACTACTTGTTATTTACTTAATTTGGACAGCAGAAAAACACTGAATGGTATCAGTGTAGTTGGCTACCAGCTATTCTAGACCTTGTTATCTATTATGTTTATTTATTTCTTTTGAGAGAAAGAGCAAGAGAGAGAAAGGGAGGGACAGGGAGAGAGAGGGAGAGAAAGAGTCGCAAACAGGCTCCTAACTATCAGCGTGGAGCCTGATGTAGGGCTCAAACTCACTAGCTGAGCCATAAGATCACGACCTGAACCAAGAGCAAGAGTTTGACGCTTAACTGACTGAGCCACCCAGGCAACCCATAGACTTTGTTGTTTTAAAACTGAAATTATAATCTCTGTAGGCTGAGAAACTATTTCTGTGATGCATTGTTTTCTTAAACTCCATCTGTGGAGGACTGACAATACCCTAAATCCAGCAGATGCAGCAGAATTAATATGCCAGGAAATTTTGGATGAATTTCTCACTTGTGATTATGGCTTTTTAAAAATGTTTATTTATTTTTGAGGGGGGAGGATTGAGAAGGGGGAAGGGCAGAGAGAGAGAGAGAGAGAGAGAGAGGGAATCTGAAACGGGTTCTAGGCTCTAAGCGGTCAGCTCAGAGCCCTACACAGGGCACGAACTCACAAACCATGAGATCATGACTTGAGCCAGTCAGACAGCTCACTGACTGAGCCACCCAGGCTCCCCTATGATTTATTTTTTTATTTATTTTCTCCTGGATGCCTACACTTCTTCATTACACATAAGATTTACAGGCCTGTGGTTCCCAAGCAACATGCTACAACACACCAATGTTCCTCAAACCCCTCCTGGGTATGCCACCAGTCATAATCAGTGGGCGACATTCACCATTTCTGTGCTTGAGTATAAATTATGTTATTACAGGGGCACCTGGGTGGCTCGGTCGGTTAAGCATCTGACTCTTGATTTCGGCTCAGGTCATGATCTCACAGTTTGTGAGACTGAGCCCGTCAGGCACTGCGCTGTTACTCAATGGAGCCTGCTTGGAATTCTCCCTGCCCCTCTTTCTGCCCCTCCCCTGCTTGCGCTCACATGCACGTGCTCTCTCTCTCTCTCAAAATAAAAAAAAAAAAATTTAAAAAATGATTTTATGACAACGGTTGTCAGACTCAACCAATGGAGTCGCATGGCTTGGTGATTCACCTTGCTGAAAGAAGAGGAGAGAGTGATCAGGATGGTAATGAAAGATCCCGTATGTACTGGAATGAGGTTTGACTTTTTATCTTGAGTCCATGAGAGCAGATTCTATTCAAAGAGCAATGGCAAGTGCAAGAAAGAGCAAGTGACCGATGTGTGATAACCACGGTTACGTTTATCAGCACAGTGATGGTCCACATCAGTGATTTAGTTAAGGCTTTCAAATGCCCAGCCACAGTTTTTAATATTCAAAAGTTCATCCGTGAACATGAAAATTTGGTGACTTTAGATATAGGGAGATTAACGAATGCTGTCGAGATTACAGGATCTGTGGTAGCAATTTCATTTGAATATTCTTAAACTATGACTTTCATGTTTCACCCTTCTACTGGGGCCAGTGTTATATGTAAGAGAAATCGGAATAAGTGAATTTGATGTCATTTTATAAGAATTACTGCTTTCAACTATCATACCTTTTGATCCTCTGATTACACTATTTGGAGTTTATGCTTAAAGAAACCACTAAAAAGAAGGAAAAGAGCTTGATGAATGCAGATGTTGAAGTGTTAGATGCTATAGTGCAAGAGAGAAAAAAATCCCGATCTCCCACTTTATGGGATTATCTCCCTGATGGAATATAAATTACATGGGCATTAACAATGAAAAATGTAGACTGTAAAATACTTATGAAACAATGTTAAGAGAAACCAAAAAACACAAGCATGATGATTCACTCTGATTATAGTTTCCTAAAGTAAGTTGGGTTGATGGGATTATGGGCATGTTTCTTTAGAGTTTTCTTAATGTTCATGGACGAAGTGCTACATTAAAATACTGAGCAGGTCTGCTGTTCTATCAAAACATAGTTTGAATGGAACTTTAGTTACTCAATAAACATATGCCACTAATTTTCCTAATTAGTGTCAGCTCATTAGTGTCATTAGTGTCCCCTTGCCTTCCATTCCCCGTCTGAAATTAGAAGGAAGTTACATACGGTGGAAGCAGAAATCCGGTCATATTTGTGTAAAAATGAATAGACAGGCCTCATACTTAAAACAGTAGTACCAGTAAATCAATGGAACAGCTATAAAAGCAAATTGTTGTGGACATTTATTTCTACAGAAACTTTATCTCCAGCTGTAGAAGACTTTCACCAACATAGAGCTGAACTTGTTTTTTTTGTGAATGGCTTCAGTGGTTGGGATGTGCTCCTTAACACTCTGAGAGATCATTGCCTGTTTGGTTTCAGAATCTCACTCACCTGGGTATGCCCTGTGTCTGTTTTCCTTGATGTAACCAAATTTCTTATGAAGGTGAGTAACACGGGGAAGAGGTGACAGGGCCACACGGCATCTTGTGGCTTTGGGAGCCATGGAATAGCCAGTCGAGTAGGTCCCTGGAGGTCTTTCATCCAGCGGTTCATTTCACTGCAGGCTTCTGTTTGTAAATTTTCTTAAAGACCCCTTGATTTGATATGTTTATTCAATCTGTAGTTGTAGTCTTCTGGGGACATACTTCAGAATAGCCCTTTTCTTTTCTATAAAGCAACGTTCAAACGCTAGTTTCCTTCTGCTTCTCAGGAATGTTAGAAAACTCAACACTTGGTGAGACAGCAAAGATTAAAGTGATGGTATGCGCTAATGAAAATATTCTTTCATCCAAAGAGCCACAAGTTATTCACAGTGTCTGATGGGTCTCTGCTTCATTAGAGATTATTTACGTGTCATCTGAAATATAACCCATGTTTTCAAAGCCAGCAGGAAAAATTAAAACAGGGATGATGTATAAAATTTTTAAAAATACTATTTTCTTCCCAATCATCTTATTCTCCACTTTATTTTTCTTCGGTCCAGAAGGTCTGTCCCAAGAGCCTGCTTGACGAGACCCTTCCTCTATCTGCTTCATTCTCCCCTAATTCATACACTTATGCCAACTTAACTTCTCCCAACATTTTGTTTGACAGTGGCCAGGATGTTTTTGGATGAACTGGAACTAAAGTAGAAGCAAGATAAATGTTCACACGTAAGATGAGATGCTATTGCTTGTTTTATCAACTACCTGGCTTTTGCTGCTGGGTTGAAATGAATAGGAAGCACCTATGTGGAGTGAAAATTTTACTGAACCCAGGAAATTTTAGGTTCAGAGCTATTGAGATGATTCTTTTAAGCAGCAAGGGCTGGGGAAAAAATGGCATTTCAGGGAAAGTTTATATTATAGCAGGAATGCACAGAATAGATTTTTTTGGTCTCACATGCATTAAAGTGTCTGTATTTAGAACTAATCTGGATTTTTAAACAAGTAATTGGCTTGTTGGTTGCAATAGGGCCTAAAATATCACTTCTGATGATCACTGAACTCTCAGGTGTAACTATAATGCATCATTGGGGACCCAATTTCAGAATGCCTCTGGGCCCCCAAAGGACATTTTGTCTGATTACGGTATTTGTCAGATTGTAGTCTCAACTTGATGCTTCCTATAGACTCTGTTTCATCAGCATATATGTCTAATGTTTATTGCTGTTGTCTAGCCACTAGTACATGTGCGCTAATTTTAGCCCCTTTCTACCCTGCTCCCCCAAGAGTGGCAAAGGTCTTTACCTCCTTTGAGGTTCCTGAGGCTCCCATGAATCCTGTGTCCGGTGAGTCCACCTAACAAAATTAGCTTTCCAGTGGTGTTTCATCAGTAGTCCAGGGGATTGGACTGAAGAAGCCATCATTCCCTCGGACCTTGAAAAGACCAGTTGACACAGGGCCAGGCCTCCTTATGTCCTTCTTGCCCAGGATTGCCTGTGCTACTATCCCTCTTGTCACCTGCACGGGGCCTCCCAGTGCCACATGCCGAGGCTAGGATCCGGCCTGGGGCTGTGAATGCAAGACAGAAGTGACAGCACTTTGAGCTGAGAGTGCCCCCCACCCTGTGTTCTGTGAGCTACAGTGGCCTTGGAAGGGGCTGATTACCACTGTCTGCCCTGGGAGAGCATTTTTCTCAGGTGGTGTCATGCAGCTGGCCAATAGGAAGAGTCCAGTCATATTTACATGTGTGCCAGCTGTGCAGCTGTTTCTCACTATTTCGTTCAGTTGATCTTTTCTTCCTACTTAAGAAGCTGTTGAAATACATTTCAGGAAGAGACTTCCATGCTTTTCCTCTGTGCTCAGAGTGGATAACTGACTCCAGAATGATGAAGTTGGCCAGCAGAGATCCAGGCTGTCTTTCAGTCCCTTGCCTTTTTCTCAGGACAGCTTCCACTTCAGTGGCTAGCAGAGGGGTGGCCTTCCATGGTGTACAACCCCAGGGGGCACCCCTCGTAGGGAGGGTGCCGTAAGAGTTGACTCAGGAGTAGATAAGTAAAGGATTTGGCTTTCTGTGATAAATGCACCCTGCTTTGGCTGGGTGAGTGCTGGGGGTGGATGTGTGAACGGGTATCCAACTGCCACTCATGGCCCCCTGTCCTTGTAGGGACACCTCTGCCACCAAGGCACCTGCCTCTGGGGCTCCACAAATCTCGCAAAACAAATCTCAACCAACTGGCCCTTCTGTCAGTGTGCATCTGCCCTCAGCGTTCCGTACTTAGACGAGCCTCCTTGAACATTCCTCTGTTCCTTCTTTCCTAGGGACCATGCCTTGGTTTAAACAAAGTCTCTGAGAAGTTCACTTCTGACTACTTGTGTGCAGGTCTGAGCAGTTTTATGAATAGCTACTCTCTGTGTGTGCAATGGGTAGGTAAATACGTAGGTAGGTAGATAGATATGAATGAAGTAAACTGTTTTTGCTTGAGCCTATTTGCTGGGTGCTTGAAACAAATGTTCAGGACCAGAAATTTGATGGATACTTTGAAAGTTGATTGAATGACAGCACCGTCATTTAACTGCCCACCTAATTCTATCTCGGAGTTCAGATGTATTAAAAAATTGCCATGTATAGACAACACACATTCATTCATTCATTCAAAATATTTAATGAGTGCCATATGTGACCCGAACAAGAGACGGAGGCATGGTCCTAGCCCTCGCAGAGCTACAGTCTAGTGGGGGAGACAGGTAGAGAAATAATTACAGTCCCATTAGATAAGTGCTATAATGGGGGCAGGCTTATTTATAAACCATGAAAGATCAAGTCCAGCAAGGGAATTAAGGGTTTACCAAAGCCCGGCTCCTAAATATCAGTAGACCCAGTCATGGCATCTATTGCACAGTTCGGATTGACATGTAGAAATCTGGAAACAACTATGCTGATTTAGCAAGCAGTGGAGGATTTGTAAATAAAGTCCGTGGCTCTCTGTGATTTTTTCTTTTTTCTTTTTCTTTTTGAGAGGTAGTCTTTCTCAGTGAAGAAATCTATGTGAAGTAGATGAATGCTGACTCTTTTGACTTCTCAGTAAGCTCAGTCTTTTCTTTTTTAGCCCAGGAAACAATAACAAATACAGCATTGGGTCCAGAACAGTTTCATCTTCAGAAGAAATAAAATTACAAATGAAATACCTTTCATGCTCATGTAACTCGACCATTCTTAATACCTTAAACTGTTCAGTAAGTTCAATATGGAAATATGGAAAAGAAACACATGGGAAATAATCCTGGAATATCAAATATACAGGTTTTGATTGAAACATGTTCTCAGGACAGGTATGGAGAGGATGGGGATTTAGGGGAAATCAGAGGGGGCTTTGTCATGGGCCTGCCCCCTTCTGTGAGGAATGAAACTGGACTTTGTCTCTGCACATATAGGCGCACTGTGGGCAATTTATGTGAAAGCACTTTATAAACTGTAAAGTGTTTGACCGATGTAAAGCAGCACTATTATTATTATTATTATTTTTAAAAGTTGCCTTATCGCCTAGAAAAGTTAATGTGCCTCAAGAGAGTTACACAAGCAATGAAAAAAGTCGAGTTTCCCTAATATCTCTTCCTTGATTATGCAAGGAATCCTCTGAAAGCGACGGTAGGGGTGGATTTGAAGATTCAGTCTGGAAATTTTGAGGAATTTGAAATAGAGCACCATACTGTATTTTCTTGCTTTCGTAGACCGTAAATACATCCCCGGGATGTTTTTTATTTACTTATGATCTGAAATCATGAAATTATTTCTCGTTAAAATTACAAAAACACTGTGTTCTCATCAGGATTCTCAAAATTTTAGGAGTCTAGTTACTTATAAGTCTTATGTTGCCCAAGGAGCATCACCTTTGTGTTAGCCATGGGTAAGGCTTACATGTTCTGGCTTTGATCATTGTGAATAAAACCAACATAAATGAGAATTACTCCAGCATTTCAAAATTACATCCCAAGTCCTCCAAGCTTGAGATCTTTTACCTGAAGATGATGTATGTAAATGCAAACATTCATTAAATTAGACATATAACATATAGGCCTGTGAGAAATTATCCCATTGAAAGCTCCCATTTCATAGATAATAAAACTGAGGCTCAGAGAGATAAATTATCTCAGATCATTCAACTGGTTAGTGGCAAAGTCAGAACGTGAATTCACATATCTTACTTCCAGTGCAGTGGTTTTCCCACCAGGCTAAAATGTCCAAGTACTTCTTCAGAACATGATGCTGAAGTTAAACAACTATGTATTTTCTGTTCTGTAATTTTGTCTTGGGTGCTATCAAGATC